>NC_135824.1:9371101-9394234 GCF_964213995.1 Mustelus asterias
ATGTGCAGGATATTCTGGAGGGTCTGAAAATAGATAAATCCCCTGGTCCGGATGGGATTTATCCAAGGATTCTCTGGGAGGCAAGAGAAGTGATTGCAGAGCCTCTGGCTCTGATCTTCAGGTCGTCGTTGGCCTCTGGTATAGTACCAGAAGATTGGAGGTTAGCGAATGTTGTCCCATTGTTTAAGAAGGGGAACAGAGACTTCCCCGGGAATTATAGACCGGTGAGTCTCACTTCTGTTGTCGGCAAGATGTTGGAAAAAATTATAAGGGATAGGATTTATAGTTATTTGGAGAGTAATGAAGTGATAGGTGATAGTCAGCATGGTTTTGTGGCAGGTAGGTCGTGCCTTACTAACCTAATTGAGTTTTTTGAGAAAGTGACCAAGGAGGTGGATGGGGGCAAGGCAGTGGACGTGGTATATATGGATTTTAGTAAGGCGTTTGATAAGGTTCACCATGGTAGGCTTCTGCAGAAAATGCAGATGTATGGGATTGGGGGTGATCTAGGAAATTGGATCAGGAATTGGCTAGCGGATAGGAAACAGAGGGTGGTGGTTGATAGTAAATATTCATCATGGAGTGCGGTTACAAGTGGTGTACCTCAGGGATCTGTTTTGGGGCCACTGCTGTTTGTAATATTTATTAATGATCTGGATGAGGGTATAGTTGGGTGGATTAGCAAATTTGCTGATGACACCAAAGTCGGTGGTGTGGTAGACAGTGAGGAAGGGTGTCGTAGTTTGCAGGAAGACTTAGACAGGTTGCAAAGTTGGGCCGAGAGGTGGCGGATGGAGTTTAATGCGGAGAAGTGTGAGGTAATTCACTTTGGTAGGAATAACAGATGTGTTGAGTATAGGGCTAACGGGAGGACTTTGAATAGTGTGGAGGAGCAGAGGGATCTAGGTGTATGTGTGCATAGATCCCTGAAAGTTGGGAATCAAGTAGATAAGGTTGTTAAGAAGGCATATGGTGTCTTGGCGTTTATTGGTAGGGGGATTGAATTTAGGAGTCGTAGCGTTATGTTGCAACTGTACACAACTCTGGTGCGGCCGCACTTGGAGTACTGTGTGCAGTTCTGGTCCCCACATTACAGGAAGGATGTGGAGGCTTTGGAGAGGGTGCAGAGGAGGTTTACCAGGATGTTGCCTGGTATGGAGGGGAGATCCTATGAGGAGAGGCTGAGGGATTTGGGATTGTTTTCGCTGGAAAGGCGGCGGCTAAGAGGGGATCTTATTGAAACATATAAGATGATTAGAGGTTTAGATAGGGTGGATAGTGATAGCCTTTTTCCTCTGATGGAGAAATCCAGCACGAGGGGGCATGGCTTTAAATTGAGGGGGGGTAGTTATAGAACCGATGTCAGGGGTAGGTTCTTTACCCAGAGGGTGGTGAGGGATTGGAATGCCCTGCCAGCATCAGTAGTAAATGCGCCTAGTTTGGGGGCGTTTAAGAGATCCGTAGATAGGTTCATGGACGAAAAGAAATTGGTTTAGGTTGGAGGGTCACAGTTTTTTTTTAACTGGTCGGTGCAACATCGTGGGCCGAAGGGCCTGTTCTGCGCTGTAATGTTCTATGTTCTATGTTCTATGTGTAGAAAGGGGGTAGATGAGGGCACAGTTTATTTTCCAAAAAGACCTTAGTTAGCAGCAAAAAAAGTTGGAGCGAGAAACCAAAACCAAAATTTGATATTTCTAAAATGCAGAGAAATAGGAAGGAAATGTCGCTGTGAACCTGGAGTCAGGCCTCTGAACCACAATCCTGTTCTATTGTCTCCTTCCTTGGAGGCGGAGATTCATGCAACAATGCGGTTCCACAGGCTTGAGAAGTCCTTTATTGCCTCACTTGAGGAAGCGATCATGCGAGAGTCTCGACAGCCATCACCAATACCATTATCTATAAACTCAAATCAGGCGCGTTCTGATCGGTAATCCCCCTGGCATCGGATCTCAGCACTGGACCAACACTAAACTGCTGAATCAAATAGTTTTACAGATCCGCAAAAAGCCAAAACCAAAGCCAGTTACGACTGGAATTGAGTAAAGTTGGCTGCACGCTCAAACCAATTTCTGCAAGTGAGGCGACTGCAAAATAAATATTGGCGAGCACCATCGTTCGACTCTTCCGAGCCCGTCTATTCAAAAAGCAGCTTCAATATCCACATCATAACATCCTAATGTCTCGAGTGATTCCTTTTATCTCCACTGTCCTACACAGCAAGCATATCCCACAATAGAAACATTGAAACATTGAGCAGGCCTGGCAGCATCAGTGAGAAGTGAGAACAAGTGCTAATGTTTTGAGTCCAATATGACTCTTCAGAACTACATGGAAGCTTATTCAAAGTGTTGGCAACCCCTTAAAATGGCCAGCTTCCTGTTATCAATCACAAATTTACCCTTTGCCTGTTTCAAACTCTGTCCCCTTGTGCGGTTTTAATTTAGATTTACCTCAACCATGCTGCATAATATTTCATCCTGGTCAACAGCCACTTCCATGCAGCCCTTCAGAAGAACCACTACACCTGTGAACATCTTCAGCACTACCCGTGATGGCCTTAAGGGAACGTGTTTGAGTTTCTCTGCTGCTCCATTGTCAACTTCCATCCTTATTGGCTGCCCACCCAGCAGTGAAGTGACCCAGTATGTGTGTGTAATACCAGCGATGGCTAGCACATGTAGTGCTAACTCCTCCTCTGACTGAATCACTTTGCTCTTTCGATCCTGTTGTACAGCATAGATATTTCATAGAATAGAATCATAGAATCCCTACAGTGCAGAAGGAGGCCATTCGGCCCATCAAGTCTGCATCAACTACAATCCCACCCAGACCCTATTCCCGTAATGCCACATATTTACCCTGCTAATCCCCTGACACCAGGGTCAATTTAGCATGGCCAATCAACCTAACCCGCACATCTTTGGACTCCGGGATGAAACCGGAGCACCCGGAGGAAACCTACGCAGACACTGGGAGAATGTGCAGACTCTGCACAGACAGACAGTGACCCGAGGCCGGAATTGAACCCGTGTCCTTGACGCTGTGAGGCAGCAGCGCTAACCACAGTGCCACCGTGCTGCTTTTCTCCTTTTATTTTGTTCACATGTTCTCTTGGTTTGTTCTTGCATCGTATTTTTATTCACAGCTCGATTTTATTCCTGCAGCCACGCTCTATGTTTCCTTCTGTTCCACAGCTTCGATAGTTCATGTCTTTACACCATCATTCAGCAGCAGAGTGCCTTGGCTTTGCACACCGGTAACATGTCCGAACTCTGGCGACTTCGGGTGTCGATTCAGCAGACGTTTTGTGCATTCCCGAGTACACAAACTCAATTGCTGAGCTTCCTTTGCAGCCCATTCCACAGAAACAATGGTTTCAATGGCCTTCTGCAGCGTAAGATTACTCTCAGTTAACAGACGTTGATGTGTCACTTGACTGCGTAGACCACAAACAGATCTATCCCGAATGGTGTCATTCAAAGCATCTCCGTACTCTCAATATTCTGTAAGTCTCTTCAGCACGGTCACAAATTGCATGGTTGACTCTCCTTCCTCTTGGTTTCTTTCATCGAATCTAAAGAGCTCTGCAATCACCACATTTCAGTGAAAAATGTGCTTGCAGAATGTCCACAATCTGCTTGTACGTTTTAGTGCCAGGTTGCAATTAAGTGAGGAGGAGATTAGAAGTTCACACCCCCCCCCCGCCCTGCTCAGAAAAGTGGGTACCATAATATCTTCAGCTATTTTGTTTGCCTGCGCAAAACGCTCTGTGTAAGAGCTCTTTCGCTCCCCATTTTCATCAAAGGGTCCCACCATGCTGGCAACTCCCACCATCTTTTCACTCAAGCAGGTTTCTCGTCTGCACGCTTCACAAGCGCATTTCCGACAGCGACCTCGAATTTTTATTTTACACAAGGTACCTCGCCCGTTGGTCTCCATAGTACATGTGAAAATTTTCTTTTTCTTCCCACTTTTGCTGGGTTAATTTTTTCTTTCCGGGTGGCACAGCAAGCGCATGTCCGTAGTCCTCATCGCCAGTTTTTGTTATGTATTGGGAGACGTGATACGCGGACAGAGTTTGGTTAAAAATGAATGGAGCTTTATTAATGGTGTGTGATGCCAGAAATTTATAAAATTCTAACTGGATCCGGCCCGGTAGACTCAGAAAGAATGTCCCCGATGGTTTGGAGGGGGGGGGGGGGGGGGCGTCCATAGTTTGAGGATACTAATGGTGGAACAGGCTCAGTGGGCCGTGTCACCGTCCCTTGCTTCAGTTCTAATGCTTCGTACTGTGTTGCCCTCTACATCGAGTCTGTACTGAACACAATCCCACCTAGGCCCTACTCCGTGCTAATCCCCCTAGCACTCAGGGGTAATTTTAGCATCAACCTAACCCACACATCTTTGGACTGTGGGAGGAAACCGGAGCACCCAGAGGAAACCCATGCAGACATGGGGAGAAAGTGCAAACCCCACACAGACAGTGACCCGAGGCCGGAATTGAACCTAGGTCCCTGGCGCTGTGAGGCAGCAGTGCTAACCACTGTGCAAAACTATTCAAGAAAAGCCATTGCGTCGTCAGCCACAAGGAACTAATTTCAACTAACAGCATACTTGTAGCACATCATTTCTTTTTGAACCTGATAAATACTAGAAATTTAAAATCAAGACAGGAAATTAAATAAAGCAGCAGGTTCGACAACCTGCCTTTTTCCTCTTCGAGTGCTGCATATATTCGGCATTCTCTTGTTGAAGCGAGTGCGTAGCTTGACATCCAAGAATCCAGCTACAATGGAATTCCTGACCCAGTTGATGATGCGATTCTCACTCGTCTCCACAACTATGTGACATTTGGAGAAAGGCAAGGCAATGCTGGGCACTAATCAACACAAATAAGAAAAACAAAAGAGCGGGGAAAGCGTTGCCAAGGACCGATTCTGTTCCACTTCTTTTGTAGTCATAGCATCCAGCTAACCATTCTGGAATAAGATCGATCTTAGAACTGAAGTTGTACTTCACCCTAACAGTTGCCTCAAAATTATTTTCTTCTAATACTTCGCTACCAGATTATCTCCAGCATGAATTGTGTGGAGTTCGAGTCTTGCCAACACAGATCAATGTCACCAAGGATCCATCTGCAGCCATACCCTTCATCTCCACCCTGGTCTCCAGTTACATGGTGGTAGAAACAAATTTGAGGTGTGAATTGAATGGCATGGTGGCACAGTGGGTTAGTACCGCAGACTCTCAGCACCAGGGACCTGGGCTCAATTCCCAGCTTGGGTCACTGTCTGTGTGAAGTTTGCACATTCTCCCCGTGTCTGCGTGGGTTTTCTCCAGGTGCTCCGATTTCCTCCCACAGTCCAAAAATGTGCAGGTTGGGTGGATTGGCCATGCTAAATTGTCCCTTAGTGTCAGGGGGTTAGCAGAGGATAGGACCTGGGGGGATTGTTGCCGGTGCAGGCTAGATGGGCCAAATGGCCTCTTTCTGCACTGTAGGATTCTATGATTCTAAAGTCATTAACTTAAAAGTGTTTGCAGTTCCCCCACACAGAACTCTTCCACAGTCCAAAGGCAACTCTGCAAAAGAGACACTGGTAAAATGGGAACAATTTCTCCTTATCTACTCACTCTGCAACTTGTAGGAGAAGGCAATCAAAATACCTGCGGCTAGGAACCATGATTGGCAGAAGAAAGCATCTTGAGAGCAGTCCTTTGGTAGAACTAATGGAAAATTTTCGGACTGGAGGCAGGTTGCTAGCAGAGTGCCACAGGGATCAGTGCTTGGTCCTCTGCTCTTTGTGATTTTTATTAATGACTTAGAGGAGGGGGCTGAAGGGTGGATCAGTAAATTTGCTGATGACACCAAGATTGGTGGAGTAGTGGATGAGGTAGAGGGCTGTTGTAGGCTGCAAAGAGACATAGATAGGATGCAAAGCTGAGCTGAAAAATGGCAAATGGAGTTTAACCCTGATAAATGTGAGGTGATTCATTTTGGTAGGACTAATTTAAATGTGGATTACAGGGTCAAAGGTAGGGTTCTGAAGACTGTGGAGGAACAGAGAGATCTTGGGGTCCATATCCACAGATCTCTAAAGGTTGCCACTCAAGTGGATAGAGCTGTGAAGAAGGCCTATAGTGTGTTAGCTTTTATTAACAGGGGGTTGGAGTTTAAGAGCCGTGGGGTTATGCTGCAACTGTACAGGACCTTGGTGAGACCACATTTGGAATATTGTGTGCAGTTCTGGTCACCTCACTATAAGAAGGATGTGGAAGCGCTGGAAAGAGTGCAGAGGAGATTTACCAGGATGCTGCCTGGTTTGGAGGGTAGGTCTTATGAGGAAAGGTTGAGGGAGCTAGGAATGTTCTCTCTGGAGCGGAGGAGGCTGAGGGGAGACTTAATAGAGGTTTATAAAATGATGAAGGGGATAGATAGAGTGAACGTTCAAAGACTATTTCCTCGGGTGGATGGAGCTATTACAAGGGGGCATAACTATAGGGTTCGTGGTGGGAGATATAGGAAGGATATCAGAGGTAGGTTCTTTACGCAGAGAGTGGATGGGGTGTGGAATGGACTGCCTGCAGTGATAGTGGAGTCAGACACTTTAGGAACATTTAAGCGGTTATTGGATAGGCACATGGAGCACACCAGTATGATAGGGAGTGGGATAGCTTGATCTTGGTTTCAGATAAAGCTCGGCACAACATCGTGGGCCGAAGGGCCTGTTCTGTGCTGTACTGTTCTATGTTCTATGTTTAATGCCACCTGCAATATTCACTGGGACTTGATTAAAGAGTAAAGTGGGTTTGTCGGGCTAAAGCAGAGAGACAGTTCTGTGATCAGTTGATCAAAGTTCAATTTAAGTTGGCACCGGTAATTAAGACTTTCCCTTACCATTGACTCTGCAACTTACATGATAAATAAGAAAAGAGTAACAATCTTAGCTGGATCAGGCGCCAGTGATGGATGGGTGAGGTAAGCGCAGATGTCTCTTCCCAAGACAGACAAAAAGTTTAAGATGTGACAGCCAGCAATTTTGAAATTGCTGTTATTGCAGATGGCTAAAGATTATCACTTTTGGCTGCTTAAAGCAATTGCTCATTTTAAACATGGATTCTTCAATAGTGACATCTATACTGGAATTCCATGAGTGGAATATATGGAAACAGGAAGAAACAATCCACTCATTAGTCCTGTATCTTTCCCCAAACACAATATTTATCACCAACTTGATCCACAAAAAATATTCATTTAGTGCCTCTCCTATCTCTTCAGACTCCACGCACAACTTCCCACTCCTGTCCTTGACTGGCCCTAATCTTACCCTAGTCATTCTTTTACTCCTGACATACCTATAGAAAGCTTTAGGGTTTTCCTTGATCCTACCCGCCAAAGACTTCTCATGTCCCCTCCTGGCTCTTCTTAACTCTTTCTTTAGTCCTTCCTGGCTAACTTGTAACTCTCAAGCGCCCTAATTGAGCCTTCACGTCTCATCTTAACATAAGTCTCCTTCTTCCTCTTCACAAGAGATTCAACCTCCTTAGTAAACCACGGTTCCCTCACACGTCTGCTTCCTCCCTGCCTGACAGGTACATATTTATCAAGGACGCGTAGTAGCTGTTCCTTGAACAAGTTCCACATTACAATTGTGCCCATCCCCTGCAGTTTCCTTCCCCAACCTATGCCAACCTTTGGAAGCTTGTTCCAGACACTGACTTTGTCTGCACTTCCCGCTGCCTCGGAAAAGCAGCCAGCATAATTACAGACCCCATGCACTCCGGATATTCTCTCTTCCACCTTCTTCTGTTAGGAAAAAGAACAGCTTCTCCCATCAGACTTCTGAATGGACCTACCTCGCACTAAGTTGATCTTTCTTTACATCCTAGCTATGACTGTAACATGACATTCTGCACTCTCTCTTTTCCTTCTCTTTGAACGGTATGCTTTGTATGGCGCGCAAGAAACAATACTTTTCACTATACTAATGTGACAGAAATAAATCAAATCAAACACTCATCAATAGACTTAATAGAGATTTATAAAATGAAGAAGGGGATAGATAGAGTGAACGTTCAAAGACTATTTCCTCGGCTGGATGGAGCTATTACAAGGGGGCATAACTATAGGGTTCGTGGTGGGAGATGTAGGAAGGATATCAGAGGTAGGTTCTTTACGCAGAGAGTGGTTGGGGTGTGGAATGGACTGCCTGCAGTGATAGTGGAGTCAGACACTTTAGGAACATTTAAGCGGTTATTGGATAGGCACATGGAGCACACCAGTATGATAGGGAGTGGGATAGCTTGATCTTGGTTTCAGATAAAGCTCGGCACAACATCGTGGGCCGAAGGGCCTGTTCTGTGCTGTACTGTTCTATCAAATCTATTTCTTTCACAAATTGTTAATTTTACAGTGGCACAATGGTTAGTAGTGCTGCCTCACAGCGCCAGGGACTCAGGTTCGATTCCCGGCTCGGGTCACTGTCTGTGCGGAGTCTGCATGTTCTCCCTGTGTCTACGTGGGATTCCTCCGGATGCTCCAGTTTCCTCCTACAGTCCAAAAGACATGCTGCTTGGGTGCATTGGCAATGCTAAATTCTCCCTCAGTGTACCCAAACAGGCGCCGGAGTGTGGCACTAGGGGATTTTCACAGTAACTTCATTGCAGTGTTAGTGCAAGCCTACTTGTGACACTAATAAATGGAGTTAAAAACTTTAAAAACCTTTTAAAGACAGAATCAACTTGGGAAGCAGAAATAGAAATGCCATATAAAAATCTCAGGAAATAACATTAAAACAAGTCACATACAAAATAACAAAGAAAATTACAACACAGGAACAGGCCCTTCGGCCCTCCAAGCCTGCACCAACCACGCACAAAAAAAACCCCTCAAATAAAAATCTGAGGTAATTCAAAACCAGGAACTTGTGCACTGCAATCTCTCACATTCTGATTGTGACGAACATATATACTTTACATCCAATTAGTTATTTCTTGGAAAGTGTTGTCGGCAAACAGGGCAATGAATTTTGCACACAGCAAGATCCCACACAAATGAGATAAGTACCAATAAAAATTGAAGGGTTATGGAATACAAGTAGGTAAGATAGATTGCTGTGAGGGAGAACTCTCAATATCGCGGGCATGAGTGCTCACCTCCTGTGCTGAAATCCCTATGAACTATTCTTTTGGTGAAAGCTATTAATGGGGAGAATTGAAGGAAACTGCAGTAATTAATGTGCAGTCTATTTTCACCAAGTGACTTGGAATGAAGTGCGAGTGCCTGTATCCAGTTCTGTGATAGATACAAGGACAGCATTGTTCAACATTTCAAAAGGGGGATGTTCATCAAAACTCCCAACAATTAACTCTTCAATTCTTAACCTACTGAACAGTCCAGTGGCATTTCCGTATAAATGCTTTAAAAAGTACACAACTGTAGATAGAGCATCACACAGGCTCCACAACTCTTCCTCGGGCAATTTCAATATTTCTACATTGATTCATTACTAAATCGGCAGAAAACCTTGGGCATTTATCAAACAATTGACCGCTTTTTGAGGAAAACACTAATATCTCACATTGCTGGATTCAGATAAGTACAAAGCACCAGTGTGTTATGAGTTATTTATTCTGGGTTATTGATGGTCATGATGATTTTCTGCTGTTTCCTCATTTGCTGACAGAATAACTTCTGTTTGCATTTCTCATGGGTACAGAGGTAATTCACAAGAAATTTGAATGACTTGCTATAAAATGCAAAGGACAGTACAAGGAGAGAATGCTCCTGGGCTGTCAGGAGAAGAATCATTCTTCCCCCATCTTAATGTTCAGGAAAACACACATTCCCTTTTGTGTTTCACTCTCCTCTCTGCCCCCACCGCTACAACCCACTAGGTAAAGAAACGGCATTGACGCAAGTCACCAACAATGACCTAGTCATCAATTTTGCACTGCCTGTATGCACAAGTTAAAAACGTCCAAGGAATTAATTTAAACAGGAACTATACTGTCCACCCAATCCCTTCCTTTCTCACTCCAAATCAAACAACACACCGCAAATTCAAAACTTGGACACCTTTGGCAATTCATCTTCGACATCACTTTCCACATCAGTGCATCTACCACCTCGAGAAACAAGGGCAGCAGACTCAAGGTTCCCCTCCAAACCACACACCATTTGACTTGGAACTACCTCACTGTTCCTTCACTGTCGCTAGGTCAAAATTACAAAATTCTAATGAAAACGTGATGACATTCTGTGTGTACCTATACCCTGGGCGGCACGGTGGCACAGTGGTTAGCACTGCTGCCTCACAGCTCCAGGGACCTGGGTTCAATTCTCGGCTTGGGTCACTGTCTGTGTGGAGTTTGCACGTTCTCCCTGTGTCTGCGTGGGTTTCCTCCGGAAGCTCCAGTTTCCTCCCACAGTCCAAAGATGTGCAGATTAGTTGATTGGCCATGCTAAATTGCCTCTTAGTGTGCTGGGATGTGTTTGTTAGAAGGATTAGCAGGATAGATATGTGGGGTTTCGGGGATAGGGCCTGGGTGGGATTGTTGTCGGAGCAGACTCGATGGGCCAAATGGCCTCCTTCTGCACTGCAGGGATTGTATATAGACTGTGGTTCAAAATGGTGACACACCACTACCTTCTGTAGAAGTGCAATTTCAATGGGTAAAAATACCGGCCTTCTCAGTGACACCCACATCTCATGAACAAGTATTCAAAAATCTAACTAGAATTGGCTAGAAGGTTCATTAAATTGAGACCACATCTGCCCGCTTGGGTAGAAATTTTAAAAAGTCCATAACACCATGTCAAAGCAGGGCACGAAAGTCATCCCCACCGGCCAATATTTGTCCCTTAATAAACATCATAAAAAAATTACCAAATTGCTGTTTGTGGGAGCTTGATTCATGCAAACTGGCTGCTGCATTTCTAACATTACAGAAGTGGCTACAA
This sequence comes from Mustelus asterias, assembly GCF_964213995.1. Lineage (NCBI taxonomy): Eukaryota > Metazoa > Chordata > Chondrichthyes > Carcharhiniformes > Triakidae > Mustelus > Mustelus asterias. Next base: position 9,382,062 of record NC_135824.1, read on the forward strand.
TTCCAAGGCCCTTGATTTGGCTGTAAAGCATCTCAAGATGTCTGGTGGTCATGAAAAGTGGTATGTAAAAATAAATCTTTCCATTTTTCTTTTCAAAGACGTCCACTTTAAGGGCCCCATTGTTTCCCAATCAATAATGGCTGTGCATCGGACCTTCACCAGTGCAGGGTCAGCGAGCCATCATTTCCAGCAAAGTTACTCTGGGGTGCCTCCCCCGCGACTCCCACCCCCACACACCTCCAGCGATGTCAGAATAAAACTGAACAGGAAACCGGACTCGATGATCATTCATCTTGCGTTGTACGATAGAGACCTTCCAAAGCACATCACGGAGCAAATTACTTTCTCAAGTGCAATGACTTGTGTCGACCTTGGCTGCTTCCTTGGATCTCATGATATTATCATTTGTTTTTAAGGATCATAATTCTTGAACGCATTGTTGTTTGAAGGGGGTGTGGTGGGTTTTCAGGCAAAGATTCACACACCGACTTCCCTTCACCTTGATGGGTTAAATCAAATATTTAAACCGGTTGCCAATGGAGGCAAAGGTGTCATTGTTAACCTTGCAAGAGAATATATTACAATTCATAAACATTAACTCAAGGAGCGCAAAGTATTTTTTATTTTAACGTGTAGTGCACAAAAGCAGCACTGTTGAAAATAAGCAATCAATCATTAACTTCTCTGCAGTAAAATCAATCTTCCTATATCAAAATTAATCCCTTGAGAACCATTACAAAATAAACGTTTGCTAATGCCAATGCCAACCTCCTACCTTCCTTGAGCTTGACTTCATCTAACACTCTGCTGCCAAGATCTTAAGTCCAAATCAAACATTACCCTTGCACTCGCTGACCTAAATTTGCCCCCGGTCTAAAATCAAGGCTCCCGGCCTTGATTTTAACATTCTCACCCTCGTTATCAAATCCCTCTATTGCCCTTCCCTCCCCATCACTCGAACCTCCTCCATAGAATTCTTACAGTGCAGAAGGAGGCCATTTGGCCCATCAAGTCAGCACCAACTTTCTCACACAGCATCTTACCCAGGCCCATTCCCCTGCCCTATCCCCGTAACCCTGCGCATTTACCCCACTAATCCCCCTAACCTACAAATCTTGGAACACACAAAGGGGCAATTTGACATGGCCAAACCACCTAACCTTGACTGTGGGAGGAAACTGGAGCACCCAAAGGAAACCCATGCAGACATGGGGAGAACGTGCAAACTCCACACAACCACCCAAGGCCGGAATTGAAATCCCGGTCCCTGGAGCTGTGCAGCAGCAGTGCTAACCACTGTGCCAGAATGCCAGGCCAAGAATAATGGCCTACAAATCATCAAAGACTTCTGCCTCGCGCATATTCCCAATTTTAATTGCTCCAGCACTGGTGGTCGGTCATACCTTCAGCTGCCAAGACCCCAAGGTTCAGAAATTCTGCTCATTCCGCCTCCTAACTTTCCTTTAAAATACACCTTAAAACCCATCTCTTTGGCCAAGTTTTTGGTCTCCTGCTCTAATTCCTCCTGTGGCTCAGTTTCAAACTGTGTTTGATTGCACTCTGGTGAGGCATTATCGAATGTTTTAAAGGTGTGATATAATTACCCAGGTAGTGGTATTCTGCCTTTGCATAGAGCAATAGGTTCAAACTCCATTCAAGGTCGGCACGGTGGTTAGCACTGCTGCCTCACAGCGCCAGGGACCTGTCTGTGTGGAGTTTGAACTTTCTCCCTGCGCCTGCGTGGGTTTCCTACGGGTGCTCTGGTTTCCTCCCACACTCCAAAGATGTGGATTCGCCATGATAACTTGACCTTAGTGTCAGGGGGATTAGCAGGATAAATGTGTGGGGTTATGGGGATAAGGCCTGGGTGGGATCGTGGTCGGTACAGACTTGATGGGCAGAATGGCCTCCTTCTGCACTGTAGAGATTCTATGATGTCTATGAGCACATAATCCAGGTTGACACTCAAATATAGTCTTGATCCATCAGATGAAATATCAGACCTGAATCCTCATCTCCCTGTTGAGATGGATATGCATGATAGCACAGTGGTTAGCACTGCTGCTTCACAGCTCCAGGGACTCGGGTTCGATTCCCGGCTTGGGTCACTGTCTGTGCGGAGTCTGCACGTTCTCCCCGTGTCTGCTTGGGTTTCCTCTGGGTGCTCCAGTTTCCTCCCACACTCTGAAAGACTTGCTGATTAGGTGAATTGACCCGAACAGGAGTAGGCGACTAGGGGAATTTCACAGTAACTTCATTGCGGTGTTAATGTAATCCTTACTTGTGATGAATAAATAAACTTTGAACGATTGCAGGGTAAATATATGGGGTTACAGGGATCAGGCCTGGGTGAGATTGTTGTCGGTGCAGGCTCGACGGGCAGAATAGCCTCCTTTTGCACTGTGGGGATTCTATGATAAACTGGTTGAAACCACTTCAGCAGATACTTAAAAAAAAAATCAGTAATGGAAATTTAGAACAAAAAATAAATCCTGCCAATCCTTAAGTTAGAAAACGCCAAACTCCACAGGCAGCTGCGATGCAAAGAGACCCGTATCAGAAGGTAAGCACCAGCAAAAGTTAAGCCAACGATCCCATTAGAACCGTGACCTTTAATTCAACCTACCGAAACCAAGATGAATAATTATTCAGCGAGGGAACCAGTGTAGCTGGAAAATACTCAGAATTGAGCAGTTATTCATCTCAACACACACGGTCTGTTGACTCGCACATAAAATTCCCACTTCAAAAGAAACTGCAGCTTACACAAGGATCGAGACAGGCTGCTGGTGTCCATCCACAGGACCATGACTGGCTGCAGACAAGGATTTTTTGATTAAAGGTGCTCAGAGTTAATATCCTCCTGGAGCCTTTAGTAAGGGGTCACTTCACTCGAATCCCTCAGGTTTCATTAAATTCCAAGTGGGTCTTAAAGGCGATAGGCAAAAAAAAATTTGTATACTTTGAAAAAAACATGAAGAACTAAACTATTTCTTATTGGATCCAGTGCAGTGCCCCCTCACAATGAGCTGACGGCAGGCTAAAGTAAAGATACTCAATCTGCAAAATCCCAGTAGCCTTTGTTTTATATAAAAATCTTCTTGGTAGTCAACCTTGGTGGCAGTGCCAACTTCATTTTGGGACCAAAAAAAGAACCAAAAAAGAAAATGCTGGAAAATCTCAGGAGGTCATAGAGGTTTACAGCATGGAAACAGGCCCTTCGGCCCAACTTGTCCATGCCACCCTCTTTTTTTTAAACCCCTAAGCTAATCCCAATTGCCCGCATTTGGCACATATCCCTCTATACCCATCTTACCCATGTAACTGTCTAAATGCTTTTTAAAAGACAAAATTGTACCCGTCTCTACTACTACCTCTGGCAACTTGTTCCAGACACTCACCATCCTCTGTGAAAAAATTGCCCCTCTGGACACTTTGTATCTCTCCCCTTAAACCTATGCCCTCTAGTTTTAGACTCCCCTACCTTTGGGAAAAGATATGGACTATCAAGCTGATCTGTGCCCCTCATTATTTTATAGACCTCTATAAGATCACCGCTCAGCCTTCTACGCTCCAGAGAAAAAAGTCCCAGTCTACCAGCCTCTCCTTATAACTCAAACCATCAAGTCCGGGTAGCATCCTAGTAAATCTTTTCTGCACTCTTTCTAGTTTAATAATATCCTTTCTATAATAGGGTGGCCAGAACTGTACACAGTATTCAAAGTGTGGCCTTACCAATGTCTTGTACAACTTCAACAAGACGTCCCAACTCCTGTATTCAATGTTCTGACCGATGAAACCAAGCATGCTGAATGCCTTCTTCACCACTCTGTCCACCTATGACTCCACTTTCAAGGAGCTATGAACATGTACCCCTAGATCTCTGTTTTGTAACTCTCCCCAATGCCCTACCATTAACTGAGTAAGTCCTGCCCTGGTTCAATCTATCAAAATGCATCACCTCACACATTTATCTAAATTAAACTCCATCTGCCATTCATCAGCCCACTGGTTTGGCAGCATCTGTAAGGGGAGAAAAGAGCTGATGTTTCGAGTCCAAATGACCCTTTGTCAAAGCCCATTTTTGGGGTTGCCCCAAAACCTGCATTACGCGAGTCCAGATAAACACATCTCATGCAATCCAAATATTGCAATAGACTCACCTTGATGTCATGCAGTGTATTTAAAAAAAATAATAATTGCAAGCTCATTAAAAAATTTTAAACTAGATAAAATTAACACAGAGGAGGATGGAGGTTGTGTGTTTTCCAAACTTGGGTTGTGTTTTGAGAGAACACTTTGTGACACTGCAGCAACGGAACGAATAGTGAGGGAATAAATTAAGAGCAATGCACCCAAAACAGACCAGCTTGTTCCAATACAGTACAGGTACCAATGAACCAAATAAACACATTGGAGGCCTTCAAATGTAATCATTTTCTGCCCCATTTGCAAGCTTCACAGACTGTACTTTACTTCAATTTTCCTCTTTACTTCCTGCTTTCTATATTATAAATCTCTTGATCTTTCTGGGCATATCTTAGGTCAACAGCTCCAGATGTGGTGGCCAAACTTTCCAACTGGATTTTTTCACGGTCCTGTCTGGAATAGTACAGCCTGGGTATTTCCTTAGAACATTAGGAGTCAGGAGCAACACTCTCTCGAAGCAGCCTGGCAAACCAGATGGGACATACCTGTTGGTCCCTTTGAGTTACTGTGCATGCATAGCTACAACAACAAATTTAACGGGGCCTTGTGCTGAAAACAAGTCTACCGTGCACTCCTCAGGATATGGGGTAGGCCATTTAGGAGTGAGATGAGGAGAAACTTCTTCACTGAGGGTGGTATTTCTCTATCACAGTAGGCTGTGGAGGGCAAGTCATTGAACATATTTAAGAAGGAAGTAGATAAGATTTCTAGTCTCTAAAGGAGTCGAGGGTAAGGGAGTGGAGTATTGAGATCGAGGGCCAGCCATGAAAGATGTACAGGTTAGGTGGCATTCATAAAATTTGCCCCTTAGTGTGCCAAGGTGTGTGGGCTAGATGGGTTAGCCATGGTAAATGTGTGGGATTATGGGGATAGGGCAGGGGAGGGGGCTTGGGTAAGATACTCTTTCAGAGAGTTGGTGTAAGTTCGATTGGCTGAATGCCCATCTTCAGCACCTTAGGGATTCCATGATTCTATTCAATAATCGTGTTTAAATGGCGGAGCAAGCGTGAAGGACCAAATGATCTACTCCTGTTCCTATTTTCTATGTTGGTCAGGAGCCAGAGCAGTTGATGCAGGATTCGCCAAGGAGACTTGTAAAGCACATTGCAAGGCCTGAACAAAACTCTTCACACATAACCCTCAATGCCAATTCTGAGCCATGCACCAAGATCACGTTCAGTGCCCTCTGAAGCTGTTCATTAAAGAACTGTAACAGCTTCAAAAGAAGTTATGCAACCCAGGCAGATACTGGAATTATTCAAATACAAGAAGAAGTGACATAAACTAGTCTTGTATTCCTGGAATAAAGGTTAAAGTGCCATTTGATTCAGGTTTTAAAGATTTTGAAAGGAATTAACAGTGCCGAAGGAATGAAAATTTTCATGCTGGTAGGGGAGGCTAGGGTATAATCTGAAAATTCAGAGACAGTCCATTCAGGGTGGCACGGTGGCACAGTGGTTAGCACTGCTGCCTCACAGCGCCAGGAACCCGGGTTCGATTCCCGGCTTGGGTCACTGTCTGCATGGAATTCGCACGTTCTCCCCATGGCTGCGTGGGTTTCCTCCAGGTGCTCCGGTTCCCTCCCACGGTCCAAAAGAGGTACTGGTTAGGTGCATTGGCCATGCTAAATTCTCCCTCAGTGTACCCGAACAGGTGCCGGAGTGTGGCAACTAGGGGATTTTCACAGTAACTTCATTGCAGTGTTAACGTAAGCCTACTTGTGACTAATAAATAAACTTTAAAAAAAACTTAGGAGAGAAATTAGGCAACACATTTCACAGAAAAGGTGAACAGAAGTGTGATGCCCTCTCCATCGAAGCAGTGAATGATAGCTGGTGTAATTTTAAATCAGATATTTGTGAGCCAAGGCTATTCAGCGATAGGAAGCCAAGGAGAACGGATGCAAAAACGTTGCAGATCAGCTGTGAATTTATTGAACTCTGGAACATATTAGTGATGCTACACAACTTGTTTCAATTTCCCCAAGTCGTGATAATGGTCAACGACTTTGATCCGTTTTTGAACAGTCCTCAGACCCTACCTGGCAGCTTGGAGTCTGGTCCCAGGACATTCCACATGGGCGGAAACATCAGATGTTGCACCTCCAAAGTCAGATTTTTATCCAGTAATGCCACATTGTCGGAGGACACGCGGAAGTTATCCACTATCCTAATAGCGTTGAGTGCTTCTTGAGATCCAGCACTGTTGATCAGCAACTGGGCCATGTCACACGCAGTGTCCTGTACATACTGAAAATCCTCTTCTGCCAGAACAGAGATGGGAAATCCTTCCTTGGAGGCACACAGCACAACTTTCACCGTCTCACAGCAGTTGTGAGCTGCAAAGAAGAAAAAGAAACACAAAATGGAGATTATAACAGGAGTCATTTGAAAAAAAATATATATATATAAATGTTTCCCAGAGTTGATCAACATCTGAGCTGTTCTGTTTTGATTCCAACTGGCTGAAAGATCTGGAGGCATCAAAATAGGGGTGAAGATAGTCAATACTGGAGGGGAGAAATTGAGATCAAAATGAAGGGGAAATGAAGCGAAGACAAATAAAATGGAGAAGATTTATTGCAGTGAAAACAATATGGAACAGAGAACAAAGAGATCATTTACAAAACCAACTGATATCCATTAAATGGCGGCAATCCGGGCAGCAATCAGAGAAGCAATTGTTTGGACCTGACATAGTGCTGGTATATTTAATTCTGATTCTGGTACTCCGTGAGCATCGTATTCGCATTGCCATGTCGTGATCTAATCAAAAGATGTGGGAAAGGAATTTTCTGCTTTGCATTCATTTCACTTCTGAGAAGGCCAGACAGACAATATTGCTTCTGAAACAAGCTAGGTTAATGCTAAATTCTCCCTCAGTGCAGACTCAATGGGCCGAATGGCCTGCTTCCGTACTGTAGAATTCTATGATTTGGGATCTGGTAAGAACAGCAAATTTCCTTCCCAGGAGGAACTTTTTAAAAAAAAAATACCTAACTGATTCACTAAACCAGATTATGGGTGGCTCAGTGGTTAGCACTACTGCCTCACCTGGGTTCAATTCCGGCCTTGGGTGACTGTGTGTGTGGAGTTTGCACGTTCTCCCTGTGTCTGCATGAGTTTCCTCCCAAAGTCCAAAGATGCATAGGTTAGTGGATTGGCCATGCTAAATTGCCCCTTAGTGTCCCAAGATTTGGGGGATTAGCGGAATAAATATGTTGGGATTTTAGGATAAGCCTGGGTAAGCCTCAGCTCAGACTGGATGGGCTGAATGGCCTCCTTCTGCACTGTATTCTATAGATTTTTAATTTTTAAAAATTTCTAAACTCAAATTCTCAAACTGCTTTAAACTCGGGTTACCAATGGTGATTAAAACATCACATGATTAGCCTTGACACTCCAGCCAAAAGTCGGCCAACACATCCATCCTTGTGACATACTGCCTTCCTACGCCAATTGTGTAGGTTTTTTAAAAACAAATTATTTTGATGTGAAGCATCGCTGGCTGGGCCAGCATTTATTGCCCATCCCTGATTGTCCTTGAACTGAGTGGCTTGCTAGGCCATTTCAGAGGGCAGTTAAGAGTCAACCACATCGCCGTGGATCTAAAGTAAGTAAGGACAGCAAATTTCCTCATCTAAAGGGCATTCGTGAACCAGATGAGTTGTTACAACAATTGGCAATGATTCATGGTCATCATTAGACTTTTAATTCCAGATTTCTTTTGTTGATTTTATTTGATTTGAACCCAGGTCCCCAGAGCGTTACCCTGCCTCCCTGGATTACTAGTCCAGTGACAATACTATTATGCCATTGTCTTGACTGCCAGCCTAACAGCTTCTTTCCTTTTTTTCAACATTTTTACATCTAGTAAAAATAAACACTCAAAAGAAAACGACCAAAAAAACCCCCAATCATTTTTAATGATCTGATGATTTTTCTTCAGGGTCGCTCACAGCAGTGTCCTGGAGATTAATCTTCCATTCCCGAGATTCCAGGACAACCCTGGGGGTTGGCAACCCTAATTCAGTGAGTTCTGAATTTATGCTTACTGAACTATTTGTCGAGATGTCAGGATTATTGATCCAGTAGTATAACCATTGCACCATTATGCCCCCATCAATTACAAACAGACTAACACAATGTGAAAAGTACAACAATACCCATTGGATGTTTCATGATTATGGGCAGATTTGGTTAGTTGATTCAGTGGCACAGTGGTTAGCACTGCTGCCCCATAGCACCAGGGACCTGGGTTTGATTCCCAGCTTGGGTCACTGTCTGTGCAAAGTCTGCACGTTCTCCCCGGGTGCTCCGGTTTCCTTCCACAATCCTAAAGGCATGCTGGTTAGGTACATTGGCCATGCTAAATTCTCCCTCAGTTTACCTGAACAGGTGCCGGAGTGTGGCGACGAGGGGATTTTTACAGTAACTTCATTGTAGTGCTAATGTAAGCCTACTTGTGACACTAATAAATAAACTTGAATTCAAGCGAAGAATACTTTAAAATAAATTGCACAGCTAGGCTACACTACTCAAACAATGGAGTGAGTTATCCCTGAAACTTAGCACATCCTTACACTGGCACGTAAGATTGTGCTACATATCTGATAATACATATGAACATTTAAAGGCATTCCCTTAATCATTGGCAACTGTCTATGAGTTAATAAGACAATGCATCAGTCAAAATACAAGATGGAGTATGCAAGTTAGCAGAAACTGTTGGCAGCAAAAGTTGTTCCCAAATTCTAAAGATTGATTTGTGATTAATATTTCAACCAATGGATTAAAACTAACGGTAGAACAATTTCAACAATGGATATATCATCTACTGAATGTTTTTTTTATTTGTGGGACATGGGTGTCTCTGGTTGGTCAGTATTCTTTGCCCATCCCCAGTTGCCCTTGAATTAAGTGGCTTGCTGGGCCATTTCAGAGGGCAGTTGAATGCTGTGCCTCTGGAGTCACATGTAGGCCAGACCAGGTAAGGACGGCAGATTTAATTCCTTAAAGGACATGAGTGAACCAGGCGAGTTTTTCCAACAATCGACAATGGTTTCATGGTCAACAGTGGATTCTTAATTCCAGATATTTTTAAATTGAATTCAAATTCCACCATCTGCCATGGCGGGATTCGAACCCGGGTCTCCAGAACATCAGCTAAGTTTCTGGATTAATAGTCTAGTGATAATTCCACTTGGCCATCACTTACCCAATATCAATATCTAGCAATATCAATGCTAACCAGTTCTAGATCAGGTACAGGACAAGTAGGAAAAATGTGCATTACGACATCCCTTATGGCAAACATGCAGTCCAAGTACACAGGACATCTGTTAGTCAAGTGAGGAATGAGTGCAAAGGGCGCATGAAACTGGTGAGAGACCAAGAGATGCAGATTATTTCCCAGCAGCTCACCATCCAAGGCTCCCACAAACTAGACCAGGGCTACCTGCTGACACAGCATTCAGCATCATTGCAACAAAGAACTGGTACTGTATCACTGCAGGATCCCATGGCTTGGGATGAGGTTTTTTAGTTTATTTATTAGTGTCACAAGTAGGCTTATATCAACACTGCAGTGAAATTCCTGTGAAAATTCCCTAATCGCCACACTCCGGTGCCTGTTCGGGTACACTGAGGGAGAATTTAGCATGGCCAATGCACCTAACCAGCATGTCTTTCGGACCGAGGAGGAAACTGGAGTATCCGGAGGAAACCCACGCAGACACGGGGAGAACGTGCAAACTCCACGCAGGCAGTGACCCAAGCCGGGAACCGAACCTGAGTCCCTGGCGCTGTGAGACAGCAGTGCTAACCACTGCGCCACCCCTTAGTTGGCGCGACCACTAAGCAGCCCTTATCCAAAATTCACTGCTGGGTTGGGGGTTACACATTTTATAAATCTAAATTGGGCAGCACGGTGGCACAGTGGTTAGCACTGCTGCCTCACAGCGCCAGGGACCCGGGTTCGATTCCTGGCTCGGGTCACTGTCGGTGCGGAGTCTGCACATTCTCCCCATGTCTGTGTGCGTTTCCTCCGGACGCTCCGGTTTCCCCTCTCAGTCCAAAGACATGCTGGTTAGGTGCATTGACCAGGTTAAATTAACCCTCAGTGTACCCGAACAGGTGCCGGAGTGTGGCGACTAGGGGATTTCACAGTCACTTCATTGCAGTGTTAATGTAAGCCTAGTTGTGACTAATAAACTTTATTTTTAAAGTGCTTTGAAGCTCCACTGTGCTGCATGCCTGCCTGTGCAGCATAGGGTTAATTGCTATATCCCCCAATACACAATAGGGTGCTGACACCCACCCTCCCAGCCAGGAAAAGCAGCTCGAGACTGCCCCAGGTGGAAGTACATGGGAAATACTCATCCTGTGGTGCTTTCTCTGCATCTCTTCATGGTCAGTTTGCAGAGTGATACTTCAGTGATCTTTGAGGCAATGTCTGCCTAGTTACACACAGTTCCAGTTCAGAAAGACAAGAACACCTGAGCATGAGGAGGAGTAGACCATTCGGCCCCTCAAACCCTCTGCAACATTCGATAAGATCATGGCTAATCAGATTTTGGCCTCAATTTCACTTACTTTCCTGCCTACCCACATCACCCTCCATTCCCTTGTTTATTTGACTTTGAATATTCAATGACCCAGCCTCCACTGCTCTCTGGGGAAGAGATTCCACACACTAGCGACCTCTGAGAAAATAATTCTCCTCATCTCAGTCTTTAAATGGGAGAGTCTAATTTTTTAAAACAGTTTTGCCTTGTTCTAGACTTCCCCCCCCCACAAGGGGAAGCCTCCTCTCAGCATCCAAGCCCTAAGGGAATGGGGAGGAACACCTCAAGGGGGAACCAAAAGCTCTTTCAATGGCTCAATAAGTTTATTCAGTGAATACCATGCCACACAGTTAAGGTGGTTCACCACCCACCTTCGAGGGCAAGTAGGGACGTCCACGTCCATGGAACAAATGAAGTAAGTCCCCAAATTTGATACATGGTTTGTGCAGATTTGGTTAATTTCAACTGTTGTTCATAGAATTCCCACAGTGCAGAATGAGGCCATTTGGCCCATCGAGTCTGCACCAACCACCATCCCACCCAGGCCCCATTCCCATAACCCCACATATTTGCCCTGCTAATCCCCCTGACACTAGGGTCAATTTAGTATGGCCAATCAACCTAACCCTTGTCTAAGGCGTTGTAACAAATTGCCATCGCTTCTTTAATTAGGAAAAATATGGCCAGGCGTCCACCCGATCAGCGATCATTGCACACACAAACACACGGCAAAGGCGACACAAATTTGGCAACGGTGCTCCTCTCCATCTCCCATGGGTCAAGGAGCCTGTCCACAATCCCATTGTATTTGATTAATGACTACTTGGGCAACATACAAGAGACAAGCACAAGTGGTGAAACCGCACACTCGATAGGATGCAATGTCATCAGGCAAGGAGGAGTGAAAATTGGACATGGTAAACAAAGGTTGAAAAAAAAAGAAAATAGAAATTGCAATATGTCACAACACTGAAAAGTGAAGGAACACTCTAGTGAGCTTACTGTGCCACTTAACCAAATCCCAATCCAGCGTGGCTGTCAGGGGGAGTTGCTAAGCAGAAAGAAGTCGCTTCCCAACAGGGAGAGAACAGAGAAACACAAACAGGTTCTTGAGTGCCATTGTCAGGGGGGTGTACTAGCAACCAGCCAGACAACAAGATACGTAAATTGCAAGCTCTTATTTCAGAAAGGAAACGGTGCATGATGAAGCATGGTTTCTTAAAAGGGAAAGGAAAGACAGAGCGACAGGGCGAGAGAGAGAGGGCGAGAGAGAGAGCGAGCGAGAGAGGGCGAGAGAGAGAGCGAGCGAGAGAGGGCGAGAGAGAGAGCGAGCGAGAGAGGGCGAGAGAGAGAGCGAGCGAGAGAGGGCGAGAGAGAGAGCGAGCGAGAGAGGGCGAGA
>NC_135824.1:9994434-10186934 GCF_964213995.1 Mustelus asterias
ACTCCAAATTAAAATAGGAATGAAGGCACATGAAAAGTTGTAATATTCTGAGATGGCCAGAAAGTAATATTTATAAAATACACTGGCATTTTTACAGAGAATATAATAGGGGCACTTTATTTGAATGTAAATCTTGCTATTTATCTGCTTCGAGACTTGTATTTTTATTTCAGTGACAGAGGAAGCTTCTGAATATTAATGATGTTATGAGTCACATGGCTCCGAGATTGCAGTCTGAGCATATACTCTAACTTTATTAAGACTGGGTGAAAATAACTGAGGCTTGCTTTGACTGTTCAATTTGGAGAGATGAAAGAAATTTTCACAGATTCATTAAAATCAGTCGGAAATCTTTCTGCCGCAGATTTTTTCCCGCTGTATCCTTATCTAACGTAATTCCATGACTGTACATTCTCGATCTGAGGGAGCACAGACAGAACATTGGAAAGATTTCTGATCTGTTATTGATTGGGTGGATTTTTCAACAGATTTACCTGACCTGCATTCTTTCATGTTACTCTTCCAACTATGCGATGGTGGGTTCCACTCTTTAGACAGAGAGAGAGAGAGAGAGAGTTGGCAGGCTATTCAACTGCTGAAGGACTCATAAGTGAAGCCAATCTGCCCAACACTCAAGCATGAACACTTTTAAACAAGGGATAATGGGAGCAGGCTGATCCTCTCACTACCTTACTACCCTCAACTCTCACCCTCCAACAACCCCACCCTCCCACCTTCTAGTCCTGGAGCTCTGAGGCTACTCTTAGCTGCCGCGCCACTACTTTTTTCTTATTCATTTACGGGATGCGGGCGTCGCTAGCAGGGCCTTCCCTAAAGGGCATTAGTGAACCAGATGGGTTTTTAAGACAATCGACAATGGTTTCGTGGTCATCAGTGGATTCTTAATTCCAGATTTTTTTTTTACTGAATTCAAATATCACCATCTGCCGCAGCGGGGTTCGAACCCGGGTCCCCAAATCTTGCCTGGGGTCTGCCACTGCCTCCCACGCTAAACAAAGAAACACGACTTGCGTTTACCCCCTCCCCCCACATCTTCATTTGTCCCAGTTCACCCTCTGATTTCAGCTTCTCTGCCGTTTGGCCATTCGCACCTTCTATTCTCTCTGTGGACTGCCATTAGGATCTCTTAGCCTTTCTCCTTGTTTTTGTGGCTGTGACTCATCTTTCATTCCTTCACCCTGCAGTATAAATATCTCCCACTTTCTGTGCCTTTTAGATTTGACAAGGGGTCATCTGGACTCGAAACGTCAGCCCTTTTCTCTCGTTACAGATGCTGCCAGACCTGCTGAGATTGTCCAGCATTTTCTCTTTTGGTTGCATTTACATAGCACCTTTGACAACCATCAGACATTGCACAACAGTTTAGAGCCAATAAAATGCTTTTGAAGTGGTCTCACTGTGGGAAACATGGCAGCCAATTTGTGCTCAGCAAGCTCCCATTAAAAGCAGATAATCTTGATGTTATTATTGATACTGACTGGGTGTAAATATGACGGGGACATTGCAGAAAAGTTCTCTGCTCTTCCTTGAATCAGACCCCCGGGATGTTTTATATCCACCTGAGAGAACATTGATGCTGGAAATCTGACATAAAAGCAGAATAAAAACAGACTAGGAATCATAAATCATAGAATTCCTACAGTGCAGAAGGAGGCCGTTCAGCCCATTGATCTGCAGTGACCACAATCCCACCCAGCCCCTATCCCCATGACCACAACATTTACCCTGCTAGTCCCCCTGATGAGAAGTGGCAAATTAGCATGGCCAATCAACCTAACCTGCACATCTTTGGACTGTGGGAAGAAACTGGAGCACCCGGAGGAAACCCATGTAGACATGAGGATAATGTACAAACTCCACACAGACAGTGACCCAAGCCGGGAATCGAACCCGGGTCCCTGGCGTTGTGAGGCAGCGGTGCTAGCCAATGTACCACCCAAAGATAGGGTTCGGAAATCTCCAACATAAATCGACGTTTTTGGCCTCTTGCACCCGCTATTGCAGTTGTTAAATCGTGGCCCATAAATGTGAGCACGAAGAATGTTTTTAAAATCATATTATTTTACTTGCAGAAGAACTTGCAATCTCAGGTCATACAATAACTTAGTGACTATTACACACAAGAGCATGATAACATAAGTACAGGAACAGGCTATTCAACTACTTCAGCATGTTCCATCATTCAGTTAGATTGTCATTGATCTGCATCTTAAATTCATCTGCCACCTCGGTTCTATAACCTTTAATACCTTTCATGCTCTGGGGACCTGGGTTCGAATCCCACCATGGCAGATCGCAAAATTTGAATTTAATACAAAAATTTGGAAGTAAAACTCTAATGATGACATGAAACCATTGTCGATTGTCGCAAAAACCCCATCTGGTTCACTAATGTCCTTTAGGGAAGAAAATCTGCCGTCCTTACCTGGTCTGGCCTACATGTGACTCCAGAGCCGCAGCAATGTGGTTGACTCTCAGATGCCCTCTGAAATGGAGGGCCGTTAGGGACAGGCAATCAATGCTGGGCAGTCAGCAACGCCCACGTCTTGTAAAATGAATAAGTGAATAAGTAATACACTTGCCCCCCAAAAAATCTATCTATTAATTGACACCCAGCCTCAGCAGCACTGTGAGAAATCGAGTTCCAGATTTCCAACAGCCTTTGGGTGAACACGCTATAGAAATAGAATCCCTACAGTGCAGAAGGAGACCATTCAGCCCATCGAGTCTGAACCGACAACAATTCCACCCCAGGCCCTATCCCCACAACCCCACACATTTACCTCGCTAAATCCCTCTAACTGACACATCCTGGTTCACTATGGTCAATTTAGCCCACACATCTTTGGACTGTGGGGGGAAACCGGAGCACCCGGAGGAAACCCATGCAGACGTGGGGAGAATGTGCAAATTCCACACAGACAGTGACCCAAGCCGGGAATCGAACCCGGGTCCATGGAGCTGTGAGGCAGCAGTGCTAACCACTGTGCCACCACTACATTCTGACATGGCCTCCTGAATGATCAAGCTCCATTGTTAAGGTTATGCCCTCTTGACCTGGATTCCCACACCAGAGGAAATGAATCGGTCTATTCTTATCAATTCCTCTTAAACACCTAAATGAGATCATCTCTTCAAATAGACTCTCAAAAAGAGAGTGATGTTGCGGAAACTTTCAGTCTTGCACTCATCAGAACAAATACAAGAATGCCAAATTTCAAACAATCACAATAATTCATACCACAGGAGAAGAGACTGCTGATTGACTCTGATTGACCAAGGTGTTACCATGGAGAAATCAATGAGAGCTATAGGTTCCCAAGCTCCTGGGTAATTTTAAAATGCGCCAGGCTTGAAAATATTCCTTTTCTTTGAGGAGAACAGTTCCTTGCGAGGGAACGTGTGTCATTTATAACAAGAGGAAATGAGACACATTCGAGCTTATTGGATTATATGAAATTGGTTGTCAGTGTAGTTGATGCACTCTGGGTTTTTCAGTAGGTGCTGCCCAATCGCAGTTTACGCTCTGCCTAATACAAAAAAATTGAAGGAACGTACTGTTTGATTCAATGAGCCAATCACTTATCACTAATCCACTCTTAATCTTCTACACTCAAGGGAATACAAGTTTCATCCAGGCAACCCATAGAAAGGTTAAAAATTCTTTATGACATACCTACCAGTGAAGAAGGAGGTCATTCAGCCCATCGAGTCTGCACCGACTATCCAAAAGAGCATCTGACCCAACCGCCCACTACACCCCTGTAACCCTGTGCATTTATCGTGGCTAATCCACTTAACCTGCGCATCTTTGATGATGCTTAGTTGGGTGAATACATACCCGACCCTTTTCCCCATCAAGTGGTGGAGGTCACACTGGGCAGATTTGACAGAAAGGGGTGGCTGAGAAGAGGTGGGCTCCATACTGCGAAGAACAAAGAGAGGAAATTACGCCCAAGTTATTTTCGATGTGTTTAGTAGCACTGCGCTTTCCACCTCATGGTCGTGATTAATTAAAATCTTTGATAAATGAGATGAGATGAATGTATTTATAATTGAGCATAAAATCTGCACTTAATTATGATAGATCTCTGGAACAATCTGCACTGAATAATCTTCCACTAAAATAAACAGCAATAGGAAATTTGGAAAGTTAAGTAGGCTGTCAGCATTGCTCCCTTGATAGATAACAGTCAGCTCCAGAAAAATCCTGTTGACTCAATGCACTGACATCACAGAAGTCATTACTCCTCCATCAGAAACCTGACAACCTAACGGTGACAGTGTCGAGTCCTCTTTGCCACTTGAGCGGGTTACAAACTATCGAATAGCAGCAAATAAATACAAACCTTGTTGGCGTGAGGGGATGTATCCATTTTCCATTAGCTTGGTTCAACGTGGTGACAGGGTTTTAAGCGGCCAACATGGTGCAGTCTGTTACTCCTGTCCTGAAATGGATGGACTAATAATACAAGAACTAGACCTATAGTGAAGCCCATTAGCTGCCTTGAGCCATCAGAGGACCAGTCCGTGCTGAGGTATTTTTAACTCAGGAGTGTGGGACAGTTGCATGCTTAAGGTGAAGGCGATGGCCTAGTGCTATTATCGCTAGACTATTAACCCAAGAACGCAGCTAATGTTCTGAGGACTGGGGTTCGAATCCCACCACGGCTGATGGTGGAATTTGAATTCAATCAAAAAAAAATCTGGAATTAAGAATCTACCGCTGGCCATTGTCGATTGTTCGAAAAACACATCTGGTTCACTAATATCCTTCAGGGAAGGAAATCTGCCATCCTTACTTGGTCTGGCCTACACCTGGCTCCAGATTCACATCAGTGACTCTCAATTGCTTTCCAAGAGCAATTAGGGATGGGCAATAAATGCTGGCCAGCGAGCGACGCCTGTGTCCCACGAATTAATAAAAAAAACGCTTGCAGTGTTCCTGACAGCAAAGACACATTACAAAATGAAAGCCAATCCCAATGTGTCCATCTTAAGAGTCCAGGACACAAGCTTCCTCTGCTTGCTTTGGAAAGGCATGGAGCTCACACTGAATGCTTGTGACGCCAAAGTGATTTCATGCATATGTTGTGTCACAATGTGAATACTCCCAAACACACAGCACCAAAGTGAAGTCAGGATGTGGTGATGGAGCTGCGTCGTGGCTGTATATTCCTCATGTTTTGCCTGCGCAACACTGCAAACTGCAGCAGAAATGCGCAGTCTCAAAAAAGCCTCTAATTAGGAATATTGGACTTTGGAGCAGGCCATTTGGCCCTTCAAACTTACTCCACCATTCAATAAAATTGTTTTGATGGCCATGGAGGCTACGGTGTACAGTCACGGTGGCACAGTGGTTAGCACTGCTGCCTCACAGTGCCGGGACCCGTGTTCAATTCCAGCCTCGGGTGACTGTGTGGAGTTTGCACATTCTCCCTGTATCCATGTGGGCTTCCTCCGGGTGCTCCAGTCTCCTCCCACAGTCTGAAAGGCGTGAGGGTTAGATGGATTGGCCATGCTAAATTGCCCCTTAGTGTCAGGGAGACTAGCTAGGGTAAATGCATGGGGTTATGGGGATAGGGCTTGGTTGGGATTGTGGCCGGTGCAGACCTGATGGGACGAATAGCCTCCTTCTGCACTGTAGGATTCTGTGATTCTATGATTCCTGTTAAGTCAATAGATCTCCCCGAGGGCCTCATGGAGAATGAATTGCCCTATTGAATATGTGGAGGCTTGCCCAATAGGAAAGGAGAAATGGGAGTTTAAAACCAGTTGCCTCCACCAGGGACTGTAGGTCTTGGGGCTTTAACTTGTGTAGCCCTCTGTAGTCACAGAGACTATGCTTTATTCACTGTGTTAGTAAAGGATGTCGATGATGGAAGACTGACCTCAGCGGGATTATTACAAAGATCATAGGCTGATCTGATTGTGGTCACAACTCTACTTTCCTGTCTGCCCCCATAATCCTCGACTCCTTTGTCCATCAAAAATCTAACACAATCTTGAATGAGTTCAGTGACCCAGCCTCCACTGCTATCTGGGGAAGAGAATTGCACAGACTAATGACCCTCTGAAAGAAAATATTCCATCTCATAACTTGCAATGCAAGCAGTAAGAGGGACTGATGGTCAGTCTGGAAGAAGTACTGGGAGGGGCGGGGGGGGGGGGAGGGGGGGGGGGGGGAGGTGGCGGTCACAGGTCACTGGTCAGTGCTGCTCTCTCAATGCTCTAAAACCAATACATGAGGCGGAATTTTATCGGCACGTCCGCCCGAGCTTCGTACGATCCCGCCCGAGACCAACAGAGAATGCCGGTCTCCAAGCCTCGCCCACTCCCGGAATCAGGGCAGACGTGCCAGTAAAATTCCGACCAATGTTCCCTCAAGAACACTGTAGAGTCAATTCAAAATGAGCTTCTCTGATTTTTATCATGCTACCATTGGCATCCGAGCCTTCAGTTGTCTATGCCCCAAGCCCTGCAATTCCTTCTCTTATCCTTTCCACCTCTCTACCTCACTCTCCTCAAACAAGTATCCTCTTAAAAGCCACCTCTCCGACCAAACTTTGGTCACCTGTCTTCATATTTCCCCTATCATCAAATGTTGGTGATAATAACACTCCTGAGAAGAGCTGTGGGACATTTTATGACATTAGAGGTGCTGTATTAATGATAATTGTTGTTGTATGTCAATGCACCCATGGAGGGGGATAAAGGGGCACCTTGACTATTTGAGAATTTTTTAACCACAGATACTTTAACTAAATTATCAATTTTTTTCACGAATGAAGTACAGTTATGCTTTTGCTATCTCTGAATTAATTTAAATAATTTGAGCCAATTCTGCCATCCAATTAGATTATGGCTGATCACCTACCTTGATACCACATCTCTGCACTATCGCGATATCCCTTAATGTTGTTAATCTCCAGAAATCTATCGATTTCTGTCCTGAACGTGCTCAGTGTTTGAGCTTCCACAGCCTTCTGGGGTAGAGAATTCCAAAGATCCGCCACCCTCTGAGTGAAGAAATTCCTCCTCACTTCAGCCTTAAAAGGCCTGCCCCTTATCCTGATGTTATGTCCCCTGGTTTTTAGACTCAGCAGCCAGAGGGAACATTCAGGCTGTCACAGCCCTGTAGCGAACTTTGGAAGTTTCAATGAGGTCACCCCCTCATTCTTTGAAACTCTGAGAGACTAACTGGCCCAACCTCCTCAATCTCGCCTCACACGACAACACATGATGGAAGGTGAGTATGGTCTGAAACCTACCATGAATGTTAAAGTCCCATCACCCCGACGAGCTCCTCAATCATCTGAAGGAGATTAATCATTCATAGGGATATTAACAATTTGATTAAAGAAAAATAGATCTGCTGAAGCTGCGGAATAATCTGGTCACGAATTCCATTATGCCACAAATTATATTTTTTTCTATTTTAAGTCAGCTTCAACGCTGCAAGTTTGGAGAAGATTGATAACTCCCAAATGCTATAAAAGTCTGTTGTTGTCAAAGGAGCCCCAGCTTCAAGGAAAAACATTCGGCAAACTTGTATTTGCGGATTGAAATCAGCTTGAAAATTCTTGCACTGTTCTTTGTGTGGAATTCTAAAATGGAAAAGGCCATAAACAATCGCCCCACCATACACCGTGTGCCTCAATCTTCTTATGATCACCTACTAAGAAGAACTTTTAAATTTCTTTCTTTACGCCCACTGTGATAAAACTTATTGATGCTGCCATAACCTTCAAATGTATTTCTCAACAGGTAAGGATTCAGCTCCTTTTCTAGACGTCAACTGAACGTGAACCTTCGCATGAAGTGCTTTCCAAGTGCATTATCCTGTGGAAGGGTGGCACAGTGGTTAACACTGTTGCCTCACAGCTCCAGGGACCCGGGTTCAATTCTCGGCTTAGGTGACTGTCTGTGTGGAGTCTGCACATTCTCCCCGTATCTGCGTGGGTTTTGTTCAGGTGCTCCAATTTTCTCCCACAGTCCTGAGGTGGCGATGCCGGCGTTGGACTGGGGTGGGCACGGTAAGAAGTCTCACAACACCAGGTTAAAGTCCAACAGGTTTATTTGGAATCATGAGCTTTCAGAGCACTGCTCTTTCATCAGGTGAGTGTTGTGAGACTTCCCACAGTCTGAAAGACATGCTGGTTAGGTGCAATGGCCATGCTAAATTCTCCCTCAGTGTACCCAAACAGGTGCTGGAGTGTGGTGACTGAAGGATTTTCACAATAACTTCATTGCAGCGTCAATGTAAGCCTACTTGTGACCCTAATAAATAAACCTTAATAAAAATTGTTTCTAACCTCTGACCTTGCTGGAGGTTCATGAACTGTGAACTTGTGCCCGCTAGTCTCGGGCTCAAGGGTCCAAGTTAAGTAGCTTCTTTCAAGCTTGACTATATGCTTCACTCCCTTAAACACATGCACAGCTTCTTCCCATTACCATTTCTTTTTAATTTTAGTGAAAGCACGTTTATCATTTCCTTCGTGACTAATTGTCCTGTGAACTAGAATGATCTGAGGTCACCCTGTTTGGATTTATATCCTTTTTGGAGTTACGGCGAGTATAATGGTTCAATATAGAAACATAGAAGATAGAAGCAGGAGGAGGCCATTCGGCTCTTCAAGCCTGCTCCGCCATTCATTTTGATCATGGCTGATCGTCCAGTTCAATATCCTGACCCTGAACTGACCTCTGAACCTCCATTCAGTTGACACCATCTCATCGTGTGTTCTGTGATCAAAGAAAGATGGCTGCTCAAGAAATAAAGTATGATTGTTTATCATAACTTCTTGCATGTCTGTCTTCAACTCATAATCTCAGCACAGAAGTCTTGCTGTGGCTCAATATATTTGCTACCAAATAAACCTGTTGGACTTTAACCTGGTGTTGTTAAAACTCTTACTCAATATATAAAGGCAGCATTCAATGTGGAAAGGCCTGGGTTTGACCCCAAGTCTGTACGTGTTAAGTTAGGATCATAAAGTAAAGAAGGAATCCATTCAGCCCATTGAGTCTGTTCTGCCATTCATTTAGATTATGACTGATCTGTTTCTTAACTCCATCCACTTGCCTGGTTCTGAAGTCCTTAATAGCCTTCCCCAACTAAAAGGTATTGATCTCAATGTTGTAATTTTCAATTGACCTCATTCTCAATAGTTTTTGGGAGAGAAAACTCCAGATTTCCTCAACCCTTTGTACGAAGGAGTGCTTCCTGACACCACCCCTAAATGATCCTCTGAATACATTTTGTCAGTGTTAACTGTCTTGTCTGCAAGGGAGTTGGTGTATAAGAGTAGGGAAGTCTTGCTGCAACTGTGCTGCTGAGACCACATCTGGAGTAGTGTGAGCAGTTTAAGGAAAGATATTGGGGGTGTTTCCCCCTTCCCGCTGCTTTTTTAGTGCAGCGGACCGGGAGACTCGAGCACCGGCCAATTCACACAATTCGTGCTGGGCGTCCGGGCCTGAGTGCATCTTCCAGCGCCAGATTTACGGCGCAGGGCTGCATTATCTATTCAAACCCTGATTTCAATATGATTTAAATATAATTAGCGGGCCCAGTGACTGAAGTCTTCAGGCCCGCTAGCCTCTCTCTCCCCATCCCCCTCCCTCCCCCACCAGGAGTATTTCACTCCAGCGGGGTTTAGAGTAGCTTCCCACTTTTGGGGAGCTGGCAGCCCAACCCCGCTGGAGTGAGTGGGGGGCCATTGAGGCCCCCTAGAGGGTCAGGAACCAAGCATTGTTCCCTGGGCATTGTCACCTTCACAGTGCCATCTTGGGCCCCGGCACTGCCCAAAGGGCAAAGTGCCAATGTCCATGGGGCACCTTGGCACTGCCCATCGGGCATAGGGCAGTACCAAGGGGGCAGGGCCTAATAGAGGGTGTGGCCTGATGGGGGTGGGGCCTCTAGGGAGGGTGATCAGTGGGGGTGGGGGGTCCCACTGCCACTCTGCAGTCGGGATCAGTGGGGGATGGAGGGAGGTCAGCAATTGGGGCTGGCCATTGGGGTGGAGTGAGGGAACAGCCAGCTGGGGGCTGTTCAGGGCTGCAGGGGGTGGGGGGGATGGTCAGCACTGCGGGGGGTTTGGGACTGCCGTTGGGGAGGGAATTGGTGGGGGAGGGGAGATCGAGGCGGGCTGGCAAGCTGGGGGGGCGGGGGTTGAGGCTGGCCTGGACGTGTCCAGGAGACCTGCAATCAGGTTTGGGGTGGATGGAGAGCTGTTGTTGTGGGGTCACAGAGCTGGCCAGAAATCTGGAGGCCGGCAGACAGGCGCCACTGCACATGAGCCGATCTCGGCGCTGGCATGTCGGCGCATGTGCTGTGGCCCACTCAGCACTACCCTGCCGGCCTTTCGGGCCCACTGGTTTCTGGAGTGAATCATGCTCGTGCACGCTGCAGTGCACAGAGTGTGTGAGATTGATTTTGAAACTCCCACTGAAAAAAACATGAATTACTCCAGTTTTTACGTGAATTCGCCCCCATTATTTAATTGGTGACAGTTCAGAGAAGGTTCGCTTAGATGATCCCTGATATGGAGGGATCATCCCAAAGTATTTAAGGAAATGGCTCCAGAAATAGTGGATGCATTGGTCACCATCTTCCAGGATTCTATAGACTCTGGAACAGTCGCTGCAGATTGGAGGGTAGCTAATGCCACTCCAATATTCAAAAAGGGAGGTAGAGAGAAAACAGGGAATTATGGACCAGTCAGCTTAACATTGGTAGTGGGGTGAATTCTCGAATCCATTATCAAGGGCTTTATAGCAGAGCATTTAGAAAGCAGTGGCAGGATCAGACAGAGTCAGCATGGATTTATGAAGGGGAAATCATGCTTGATAAATCTGTTGGAATTCTTTGAAGATGTAACTAGTAGAGTTGACAAGGGGGAGCCAGTAGATGTGGTATATTTGGACTTTCAGAAGGCGGTTGACAAAAAATCCCGCACAAGAGATTATCGTGCACGATTAAAGTGCATGGGATTGGAGGAAGTGTATTGAAATGGATAGAAAACTGGTTGGCAGAGAAGAAACAAAGAGTAGGAATTAATGGGTGCCTTTCAAATTGGCAGGCAGTAACTAGTCGAGTGCCACAGGGATCGGTGCTGGGACCCCAGCTATTCACAAGATATATTAATGATTTGGCTGAGGGAACAAAATGTAACATCTCAAAGTTTGCAGATGATACCAAGTTGGGTGGGAGGGTGAACTGTGACAAGGATGCGGAGATCCTTCAGAATGATCTGGACAGATTGGGTGAGTGGGCTAATCAATGATTGATGCAGTATAATTTGGATAAGTGTGAGGTTATTCACTTTGGAATCAAAAACAAGAAGGCAGATTACTACCTGAATGGCTGTAAATTGGGAGAGGGGAGTGTACAACAGGACCTGGGTATCTTTGTGCACCAGTTGCTGAAGGTAAGCATGCAGGTGCAGCAGGTGGTAAAGAAGGCAAATGGCATGTTGGCCTTCATTGCGAGAGGTTTCGAGTACAGGAGCAGGGATGTGTTGTTGCAATTATACAGGGCCTTGGTGAAGCCACACCTAGAGTGCTGTGTGCAGTTTTGGTCTCCTTTTCTGAGGAAGGATGTTCTTGCTCTCGAGGGAGTGCAGCGAAGGTTTACCAGGCTGATTCCAGGGATGGCGGGACTGATGTATGAGGAGAGATTGATGAGGTTAGAATTGTTTTCACTGGAGTTCAGACGAATGAGAGGGGATCTCACAGAGACTTATAAAATTCTAACAGGACTAGACAGGGTAGATGCAGGGAGGATGTTCCCGATGATGGGGGAGTACAGAACCAGGGGTCACAGACTGAGGATTCAGGGTAGGCCATTTAGGATGGAGATGAGGAGCCATTTCTTCACCCAAAGAGTGGTGAGCCTGTGGAATTCATTACCACAGGAAGTAGTTGATGCCAAAACATTGAATGCATTCAAGAGGCGGCTGGATATAGCACTTGGGGCAAATTGGTTCAAAGGTTATGGGGAAAAAGCAGGATCAGGCTATTGATTTGGATGATCAGCCATGATCGTAATGAATGGCAGAGCAGGCTCGAAGGGCCAAATGGCCTCCTCCTGCTCCTATCTTCTATGCTTCTATGTTTCTATGGAATGACTAATGAGGAAAGGTTAACCAGGTTGGCACAGTAGCACAATGGTTAGCATTGCTGCCTCACAGTGCCAGGGACCTGGGTTCAATTCTGGCCTTGGGTCACTGTCTGTGTGGAGTTTGCACGTTCTCCCCGTGTCTGCATGGGTTTCCTCCGGATGCTCCGGTTTCCTCCCACGGTCCAAAGATGTTAGGTGGATTGGCCATGCTAAATTGACCCTAGTATCAGGTGGATTAGCAGGGGAAATATGTGGGGTTGTGGAGATGGGGCCTTGGTGGGATTGTGGTTGATTCAGAATCGATGGGCCAAATGGTCTCCTTCTGAACTGTCGGGATTCTATGATTGATTCCAAGAGGTTGGGACTCATCGGAATTCAGAGGAATCAGAGGTGATCTCACTGAAACAAATCAGATTGTTAAGGAGGTTGACAGGGTAAATGCTGAGAGGATGTTTCCCCTCAAGGGAGAGCAGAGGACCAGAGGACATCATCTCAGAATAAAGGGGCGTCAATTTATGACTGAGATGAGGAGGAACTTGTTCTCTCAGAGGGTTGTGAGTCTTTGGAACTCTGCCACAGAGAGCTGTGGGGACAGAGTCCTTGTGTATATTTAAGGCTGAGATAGATAGATTTTTGATCAGTAGGAGAATCAAGGGCATGAAAGTGCATGTGAGGATTGTCGGATCAGCTATGGTCCTATTGAACGGTGGAGCCGGCTCAAGGTGCCGAACGGCCTACTCCTCCTCCTATTTCTTATTGTCTTGTATTTGCGTGAATGGTTTTAGTGTCCCACAAAGTGTCAATTCGCCCAAGTCATGGACCAATCCAATGGATGTCCATGGTCACCAATGCCCTCTTACAACATGGTAATTGGTGAAGGAAGGGGAATATACTTGGACAAGTGGTTTAAGTCCCAGTGCCATTCCAGCGCACTGTGCCTCACCATTATACCCTTCCTGAGATGTGAATTCCAAATCCGAACAGCTATGATCTGAAGCATCACCTCCTCACGTTTCAATTCCAATCCCTGAGGGACAGAGGGCGATATTTCACACGCCTTATTCATCATTTTTGCAGCTGCCCACCAGCTTTTAATGCTTTGACCACGTGGTTCCCTAAATCCCATGGCTCCTCGACAGTGCATCATCTGTGGGCGGCACGGTGGCACAGTGGTTAGCACTGCTCCCTCACAGCGCCAGGGACCCGGGTTCAATTCCGGCCTTGGGTAACTGCCTGTGTGGAGTTTGCACATTCGCCCCGTGTCTACGTGGGTTTCCTCCGGGTGCTCCGGTTTCCTCCCACAGTCCAAAGATGTGCAAGTTGGGTGGATTGGCCGTGCTGAGTTGACCCTCAGTGTCCAAAGATGTGTAGGTTAGATGGGATTAGCCATGGTAAAAAAATGGGATGACAGGGATAGGGTGGGGGTAAAATGCTCTGTCGGAGAGTTGGTGTGGGCTCGATCTGCCAAATGGCCACTTAGGCACTGTAGGGATTCTATCATTCTATGATCTCTGGCCATTAAGAAAGTATTAAATTCCCATTCATCTTCCCTGGACCAATAGGATGTATCTATAAAATTCTAACACAGGCTATTTTTCCCCCATTGTTACAAGTTTGACTTTTGCAAATCTCCCTTCCCTCCCGATGGTTTCACACCAGTTCTTGCCTTTGTTCCCAATGATGAGGAAGCTGCGTATTTCTTCATAATCTGCTCTCCAATGATTGTGTGACAGAAGCGCTAACAATTTATATAACCTATATTACATAGGCTATTCACTAGAAAAGAGGCCATTCAGCCCACCCTGTATATGTCGGCATTTATACTCCACTTGAGCCTCCTCCTGGCTTTCCTTGTCTAAATCTATCGATATGAGCCTCTATTCCCCATTCCCTCATGTGTTTGTCTCTCTTCCCGTTTGCTATAAACACTCCCTGTGGTTATTTTATATATTGCACTTGTTGGATAAAAGAACATGAAGTGATGGCACGTGGGGTTGGCTAAAACAGCAGTGTAGGTTTATTGATAAGCTGTTGACTATACAGAGGCTTGATCTAGACTGGGCAAAAACCCCTGAAGTAGCCAATCATAGAATCCCTCCAGTGCAAAGGGAGGCCATTCGGCCCATCGAGCCTGCACTGACCACAATCCCACCCAGGCCCTATCCCCATAACCCCATGCATTTACCCCTAGCTAGTCCCCCTGACACTAGGGTCAATTTAGCATGGCCAATCCACCTAAACTGCACATCTTTGGAGTGTGGGAGGAAACCGGAACACCCGGAGGAAGCCCGATGCCACAAACCGTACACTCTTAAAGTGACAGCGTCACAACACAATGGGTTGGATTCTCATCCGCAGCTGGGATTATCTTGTCCCGCTGCAGTGAAAGGAGTTTTGGCTGAGCGCCAAATTCTCCACTCTCACTGTTAGCAGTAGCGGGGCGCATGAGACCGGAAAATTCCGGCTACAGTCCCAAATATATAACAATGAGTTCCACATTCTCACCACTGTCTGCGTAGAATCATAGAATCCTACAGTGCAGAAGGAGGCCATTCGGCCCATCAGGTCTGCACTGACCACAATCCCACCCTGGTGCTATCCCTGTAACCCCATGCATTTACCCTGTTAGTCCCCCTGACATTAATGGACAATTTACCATGGCCAATACACCTAACCCGCACATATTTGGACTGTGGGAGGAAACCGGAGCACCCAGAGGAAACCCATGCAGACACGGGGAGAATGTGCAAACTCCACACAGACAGTGATGAAAGCCAGGAATGCCTGGCGCTGTGAGGCAGCAGTGCTAATCACTGTGCCACCATGCCGCCCCACGAGAAAGAAGTTTCTTCTGAATTCCCCATTGGATTTATTGGTGGCTATCTTATATTGATGGTCTCTAGTTTTGTGTCTCCCTACAAGTGGAAACATTTGGGGCTGTTCTATCAAAACCTTTCATTATTTTAAAGACTCCTTCTCAGGTCACCTCTCGGCATTCCTTTTTCAAGGAAAAGAGGGACCCGGTCTATTCAACTTCTCCTGATAAGCACAGTCCTGCAGTTCTGGTAGTTTCCTTGTAAATCTTTTTTTTTTGCACTCTCTCTGTTCACACTCCTGCCAGTCTGAACATTGAGTGGACTTTGAGATCTGATGTGTTTGTGTTGCCAGATTTTCCGTAAGGTTCCAACTTCTGTTTTGGTGTCAGAATTTAGAATGAGTGCGTGAAGTAAAATAATCTACTTTCCCCGGTTGTATCCTTTTGGGTAAAGTGGATCCTTTTGGGAATCTATAACAAGCAACAAAATTTGGGAATTCTATTACAAAAACAAAAAATGCTCAAAAATCTCAGCAGGTCTGACAGCATCTGTGGAGAGAGAATGGAGCCAATGTAATTGAAACATTGGCTCTATTCTCTCTCCACAGATGCTGTCAAACCTGCTGTGATTTTCCAGTTTTTTCTGTTTTTGTTTCAGATTCCAGCATCCACAGTAATTTGCTTTTAACTTAGGGAATTCTGATTTTGATTTGATTTATTATTGTCACATGTCTTAGTATACAGTGAAAAGTATTGTTTTTTGTGCGCTATACAGACAAAGCATACCATACATAGAGAAAGAAAGGAGAGAGTGCAGGATGTAGTGTTACACTCATAGCTAGGATGTAGAGAAAGATCAGCTTAATATAGGGTAGGTCCATTCAAAAATCTGACGGCAGCAAGGAAGAAGCTGTTCTTGAGTCGGTTGGTACATGACCTCAGACTTGTGTATCTTTTCCCGAAGAAAAAAGGTGGAAGTGAGAATATCCTGTGTCCTTGATTTTGCTGGCTGCTTCTCCAAGGCAGCAGCAAGTGTAGACAGAGTCAATGTTTGGGAGGCTGGTTTGCGTGATGGATTGGGCTTAGTTCATGACCCTTTGTAGTTTCTTGCAGTCTTGGGCAGAGCAGGAGCCAGACCAAGCTGTGATACAACCAGATAGAATGCTTTCTATGGTGCATCTGTAAAAGTTGGTGAGAGTCGCGGCCAAATTTCTTTAGACTCCTGAGAAAGTTGGTGGGCTTTCTTAACTATAGCGTCGGCGTGGAGGGACGGGACAGGTTGTTAGTGATCTGGACACCTAGAAACTTGAAGCTCTCGACCCTTTCCTCTTCATCCCCATTGATGTTGACAAGGGCATGTTCTCCACGACGCTTCCTGAAATCGATGACTATCTGCTCCAATTTGCTGACATTGAGAGAGATTATTGTCGTCACACCAGTTCACCAGATTCTCCATCTCTTTCCTGTACTCTGTCTCGTCATTGCTTGAGATCCGACCCACTACGGTGGTGCCATCAGCAAACTTGAAAATCAAGTTGGAGAGGAATTTGGCCATTCAGTCATAGGTGTATAAGGAGTAGAGTAAGGGGCTGAGAGCCCAGGCTTGGTGTTGAGGATGGTCGTGGAGGAGGTGTTGCTGCCTATCCCTACTGATTGCAGTCTGTGGGTTAGGAAGTCTAGGATCCAGTCACAGAGGGAGGAGCCAAGCCCCAGGCCACGGTGTTTGGAGATGAGTTTTATAGGAATAATGGTGTTGAAGGCTGAGCTGTAGTCAATAAATAGGAGTCTGACACAGGTGGCTTTGTTATTTAGGTGTTCCAGGGTTGAGTGTAGGGTCAGGGAGATGGCGTCTGCTGTGGTCCTGTTGCAACAGTAGGCGAACTGTAGTGGATCCAGGCAATCTGGGAGGCCAGAATTGATTCGTGCCATGACTAACCTTTTGAAGCACTTCATAATGATGGATGTCAGAGCCACCGGACAATAGTCATTAAGGCACGCTGCGTGGCTTTTCTTTGGTACAGGGATGATGGTCGTCTTCTTGAAGCAGATAGGGACCTCAGACTGTTGTAAAGAGAGGTTAAAGATGTCTGCAAATACCCCTGCCAGCTGGTCCACACAGGACCTGATTGCTCACCTGGGTACCCCATCCGGGCCAGTTGATTTCCGTGGGTAGACGTTTGAGGAGGCTGATTTGATGTCTGTGATGGTGACCTCGGATATCGGTTCAGCTGAGGTGACAAGTCTTGCTCAAAACAGGCAGAGAATGCGTTGAGCTCATCAGGGAGGGTGATTTTACATGCCTTCATCTTGTAGCTTGTTATGTCTTGCAGACCTTGCTATAGTTGGGGGGGAGTCCGTGTGGCTAGCCAGGGTCTCTAGCTTGGTCCAGTACTGTCTTTTGGCATCTTTGATGGATCTCCTTAGATCATTTCTGACTTTCCTGTATAACCACAGTAAGAGTTTTAACAACACCAGGTTAAAGTCCAACAGGTTTATTTGGTAGCAAATGCCATTAGCTTTCGGACCGCTGCTCCTTCATCAGATGGAGTGGATATCTGCTCTCAAACAGGGCATACAGAGACACAAACTCAAGTTACAGAATACTGATTAGAATGCGAATCTCTACAGCCAATCAGGTCTTAAAGATACAGACAATGGGAGTGGAGGGAGCATTAAGCACAGGGTTAAAGAGATGTGTGTTGTCTCCAGACAGGACAGCCAGTGAGATTCTGCAAGTCCAGGAGGCAAGCTGTGGGGGTTACTGATAGTGTGACATAAACCCAAGATCCCGGTTTAGGCCATCCTCATGTGTACGGAACTTGGCTATCAGTTTCTGCTCAGCAACTCTGCACTGTCGTGTGTCGTGAAGGCCGCCTTGGAGAATGCTTACCCGAAGATCAGAGGCTGAATGCCCGTGACCGTTGAAGTGTTCCCCCACAGGAAGAGAACAGTCTTTCCTGGTGATTGTCGGACGGTGTTCATTCATCCGTTGTCGTAGCGTCTGCATGGTTTCCCCAATGTACCATGCCTCGGGACATCCTTTCCTGCAGCGTATCAGGTAGACAACGTTGGCCGAGTTGCAAGAGTAGGTACCGTGTACTTGGTAGATGGTGTTTTCACATGAGATGATGGCATCCTCTGGTATAGTACCAGAAGATTGGAGGTTAGCGAATGTTGTCCCATTGTTTAAGAAGGGGAACAGAGACTTCCCCGGGAATTATAGACCGGTGAGTCTCACTTCTGTTGTCGGCAAGATGTTGGAAAAAATTATAAGGGATAGGATTTATAGTTATTTGGAGAGTAATGAATTGATAGGTGATAGTCAGCATGGTTTTGTGGCAGGTAGGTCGTGCCTTACTAACCTTATTGAGTTTTTTGAGAAAGTGACCAAGGAGGTGGATGGGGGCAAGGCAGTGGACGTGGTATATATGGATTTTAGTAAGGCGTTTGATAAGGTTCACCATGGTAGGCTTCTGCAGAAAATGCAGATGTATGGGATTGGGGGTGATCTAGGAAATTGGATCAGGAATTGGCTAGCGGATAGGAAACAGAGGGTGGTGGTTGATAGTAAATATTCATCATGGAGTGCGGTTACAAGTGGTGTACCTCAGGGATCTGTTTTGGGGCCACTGCTGTTTGTAATATTTATTAATGATCTGGATGAGGGTATAGTTGGGTGGATTAGCAAATTTGCTGATGACACCAAAGTCGGTGGTGTGGTAGACAGTGAGGAAGGGTGTCGTAGTTTGCAGGAAGACTTAGACAGGTTGCAAAGTTGGGCCGAGAGGTGGCGGATGGAGTTTAATGCGGAGAAGTGTGAGGTAATTCACTTTGGTAGGAATAACAGATGTGTTGAGTATAGGGCTAACGGGAGGACTTTGAATAGTGTGGAGGAGCAGAGGGATCTAGGTGTATGTGTGCATAGATCCCTGAAAGTTGGGAATCAAGTAGATAAGGTTGTTAAGAAGGCATATGGTGTCTTGGCGTTTATTGGTAGGGGGATTGAATTTAGGAGTCGTAGCGTTATGTTGCAACTGTACACAACTCTGGTGCGGCCGCACTTGGAGTACTGTGTGCAGTTCTGGTCCCCACATTACAGGAAGGATGTGGAGGCTTTGGAGAGGGTGCAGAGGAGGTTTACCAGGATGTTGCCTGGTATGGAGGGGAGATCCTATGAGGAGAGGCTGAGGGATTTGGGATTGTTTTCGCTGGAAAGGCGGCGGCTAAGAGGGGATCTTATTGAAACATATAAGATGATTAGAGGTTTAGATAGGGTGGATAGTGATAGCCTTTTTCCTCTGATGGAGAAATCCAGCACGAGGGGGCATGGCTTTAAATTGAGGGGGGGTAGTTATAGAACCGATGTCAGGGGTAGGTTCTTTACCCAGAGGGTGGTGAGGGATTGGAATGCCCTGCCAGCATCAGTTGTAAATGCGCCTAGTTTGGGGGCGTTTAAGAGATCCGTAGATAGGTTCATGGACGAAAAGAAATTGGTTTAGGTTGGAGGGTCACAGTTTTTTTTTTTAACTGGTCGGTGCAACATCGTGGGCCGAAGGGCCTGTTCTGCGCTGTAATGTTCTATGTTCTATGTTCTATGTGTCGATGATCCGGCATGTCTTGCAGAAGTTGCTGTTGTTAAAACTCTTACTGTGTTTACCCCAGTCCAACACCGGCATCTCCACATCATTTCTTGTATAAGTCAGGGTCACTGGGCTTAAATGCCTCAGACCTGAACTTCAGCAAGCAGTAGATATCCCTGTTCATCCATGGTTATCGGTTGGGAAACACGCGGATTTGCTTCTTTGGCACACAGTCTTCTACACACTTACTAATGAAATCAGTTACTGTAGTGGCGTACTCGTTCAGGCTGGTCGCAGAGTTTTTAAATACTGACCATTCTACTGACTCTAAGCAGTCCCATAGGAGATCATCCGATTCCTCAGACCAACATTGCACGACTTTCTTTGATGGATTCTCCCGCTTCAGTTTTTGCTTGTAAGCTGAGAGCAGGCACACAGCCTTGTGGTCTGATTTGCCAAAGTGTGGGTGGGCGATAGAGCAGTAGGCGTGTTTGATGTTTGTGTCGCAGTGGTCTAGATGCTTGGATACAGATGGGCGGCACAGTGGCACAGTGGTTATTACCTGGGTTCGATTCCCGGCTTGGGCCACCATCTGTGCAGAGTCTGCACATTCTCCGCATGTCTGCGTGGGTTTCCTCCGGGTGCTCCGGTTTCCTCTCACAGTCCAAAGATGTGCAGGTTAGGTGCATTGGCCATGCTAAATTGCCCCTTCGTGTCCTGGGATGTGTAGGTTAGAGGGATTAGCGGGGTAAATACGTGGGATTATGGGGATAAAGTGAGATTGTTGTTGGTGCAGACTCGATGGGTTGAATGGCCTCCTTCTGCACTGTATGGTTTCTATGCTTGGAAGAGGATTTCAGCAGTTCCTGGGATCAGGCAGAAAGGTTATCACAGTGATTTATCCCATTTGCTTTAATTTGTACAACCTTACCTTGAGAAGTGTGCATTAATAGCACTCCCAATGCAAGCTCAGTGGAGCATCACAGAGCACAAGCATTCAGCTAACTGTTCATCTACACTCCAAGTGAACTGCCACGGACTGTGTATTGCCATCATATCAGTGTATTTCCCCCTCAGGCCTATGAATAATAGATCGTATATCAAATATACAGCCAGCACAATTCAGCACCTGTCTGCTACACACTCACAGATTCACAGAAGGGAGCTGATTACCGGAATGCTCCTTCTGTCACATGATGAGGTGGCTTTCTCCTCTATCAGTCTGAAGGCAGTGGGATTTTTAAAAAAGTTTATATATTCGTCACAAGTAAGGCTTAAATTAACACTGCAATGAAATTACAGTGAAATTCCCCTAGTCGCCACATTCCGGCGCCTGTTCGGGTCAATGCACCCTAACCAGCACATCTTTCAGACTGTGGGAGGAAACCGGAGCACCCGGAGGAAACCCACGCAGACACGGGGAGAATGTGCAGACTCTGCACAGACAGTGACCCAAGCCGGGAATCGAATTGGGGTCCCTGGTGTGGGTTTCCTCCGGGTGCTCCGGTTTCTTCCCATAGTCTGAAAGACGTGCTGGTTAGGTGCATTGACCCGAACAGGCGCCGGAGTGGGGCGACTAGGGGAATTTCAAGTAACTTCATTGCAGTGTTAATGTAAGCCTACTTGTGACACTAATAAATAAACTTTACTTTAAAGTCCCCCCCAACCCTGCATCTCCTGCCTTTAAGTCTGCATACCTGTCACCCTTGTACCATCAGCTAATAGGGACAGCATTTCTTTGTCTAAACATCAAAATATTGCACACCTTGTGATGTCCTAACTATGTTAGGAGTTGTGGGTTTTAAACAAAAAAGAAACAATGTGCTTTGCACACGTAGATTCAAACTAAGACACAACATGTTTATTGAAAGAGCTGTCGCCTGTACAGAGTGCAAACTGAAAATAAAAACAGGAGCCTCTGAAACACCACAATGTCATCACCATCAAATCATGTGCTCTGCTCTGAAGGCAATCATGCAATTGCTTAAATATATAACAACTTCTTTTCAAATCTTGCTTCTGATCACAATGGTATTGATCATTTTTACGAAAGTTAAAGTTTTTTGATTCGTGTCACAAGTAGGCTTATATTAACACTGCAATGAAGCTACAGTGAAAATCCACTAGTCGTCACACTCTGGCACCTGTTCAGGTACACTGAGGGAGAATTTATCATGGCTAATGCACCAACTAGTACATCTTTCGGACAGTGGATGAAGCCGGAGCACCCGGAGAAAACCCACACAGACACAGAGAGAACATACAGACTCTGCACAGACAGTGACCCAAGCCACGAATCGAACCTGGGTCCCTGGTGCTGTGAGGCACCAATGCTAACCACTGTGCCACCGTGCCACTATAGCAGACATGTGGGTATCAGGCCGGAACAGGATCAGCCTCCGCAGTAAGACATGGTTGAACAAACTATTTAAATTCACATGTGAACCAAGGTCACTCAGGTAAAGTATTAGGGGGCAGGTGAGTACCTGCAGAAATGTACCCCGAAAAGGGAACACATTCAGGGTGAAGCAGTGGAAATTCTTAAAAATATCAAAGTTACAATTATATCAAATCTTTCACTGATTGTGAAATTATTATTAATGATGCAAAATTATTATTAGCTGGCATCACTGCTGGTGTCAATCAGGTGTAAGATAAAAAGGATAAAATCTAGGAATTTGGTTTGATACAGTCCACTGACCCATCTGTTGATTTTCTATCCAACTAGGTTGTTGCCATAGCAACAGTTGGATTAATTCTCAGACTGACAGTGGTATTCTATGGCAGATGATCCAGAGATTAATAAACATATCACTGTATCGCTGAAGACCAGACCTCAAAAACTAAACAGATTTAATGATAATAATGCTACAATCTCCAAACTCCAGTTAAAGCAGTCACCTTGAACCATAACGTTCACCTTAAACATCACTTATATACGTAATCCCCATAGTGCTAGCAATCCTGGAATGTATATGTGCCATACAGCACATATCCAATTCAGAGAACACTTGCTTCTTTAACATTTCAAAATGAATTTATACAGCAAAAGATTAAATGTTTCTCTGTATTTTCTGGTGTGAGATTGCCCCCAGTAACTCACTTGGTAAATACAGCCCTCCTTGTTGTATTTTTATTTTTATTCTTTTGTGGTGTTAGGGACCAGATCAGAAACTCTAAGGTATGTCATGGAGTTTGCCCGGACCCCAGCTTTTTTTGATTTTAGCATTAGGGTGAGCATAAGGTATTTCACTCCAGGTTTGATTCAATTGGCCCACTAGGAAGCTTTTATTAAAACAAACTTTATTTTTAACAACAGTTAAAATGTAACAATAGAATTAGCGTAATTTTTACCAATTAGAAATACTTAATCATAACAAGGTATAATTCTTAACAGCTCGCTATCTCTAAAGTTCCAATGTAAGCAGTATCCTCATAGGCGTAAATCCCTTTTTGACTCAGCACAAAATAGTTTGCTCATGTGGGTGCTACATTTCTAGCCTTTTAACCCCATTGGGCAGATGCAGAAAGACATCTCCAGAGAAAGATATATCCCCAAACAACAGAATCTCAGAGAAAGAAACTTTTTTTTAACAGAACCCAATCACCAAATCCAGAGAGAAAAAGAGAGGCACTGCTCTCTAATAATTCCAAACGGCGACTAATCTTGATTTCTCTGTGTAAGCCTAGCTCCACCCAGTCACCTGATATTTCTGTCAATCAACCTAATCAAGTCCTGCTCTGCAAAAACCCCAGGGGAAAACACTAACATAACAGAACAGCATTAGCCCATATTAAAACAAACATTCTAGCAATTAGGACCCATAATGCTGCTACAATAACAGCAGAGGCTGCCGGTTACAGACCTAACGGCACCGGTGTTAGAATAGACTGTAAAAAAAACCCTACACAGAAACACAAAATGCAGTTCTTAAAGGCACATTATTGTCACAGTGGGGATGTGGGTGTCATTGGCAAGACCTGTATTTTTTACCCATCCCTAATGGCCCTTGAACTGAATAGTTTGCTAGGGCCATTTCGGGGGGCAGTTAAGCATTGCTGTGGATTTGGAGTCACATATAGGCCACACTGGATAAGGACAGCAAATTTCCTTCCCTAAAGGACATTAATGAATGGGTTATTATGATAATCAACAATAACTCCATGATTATCATTACTGAGATTAGCTTTATATTCCAGATTTTATGAATTCAATTTAAATTCCACCAGCTGCTGTGGTGGGATTTGAACCCTTGTCCCACGAAGCATGAGCTTGGGCCTCTGGATTATTAGCCCAGGGATATTACCACAGCACAAGCACCATCTTCCTCCCCAGGAAAAAGCAATCCGCCTAATCAGCAACCCATTCAGCACCATAACCATCCACTCCCTCCAGCAGCAGTACACTGATGTGTGCATTGTACACATCAACACAGGAGTGGCACAGTGGTTAGCACTGCTGCCTCACAGCACCAGGGATCCGGGTTCAATTCTGGCCTCCGGTCACTGTCTGTGTGGAGTTTGCACGTTCTCCCCTTGTCTGCGTGGTTTTCCTCCGGGTGCTCCGGTTTCCTCCCACAGTCCGAAGATGTGCAGGTTAGGTTGATTGGCCATGCTAAATTGACCCTAGTGTCAGGGGGATTAGCAGGGTAAATATGTGGGGTCACGGGAATAGGGCCTGGGTGGGATTGTGGTCAGTGCAGACTTGATGGGCCAAACGGCCTCCTTCTGCACTGCAGGGATTCTATGACAATTCTATGACAATCGTGCGTCAGAGTTCTCACCTTGTCTTCCTCACCAACATCACCCAACCCTGTGACCTACATCACCAAGAAAGATAAGAGCAACACACGGACAATATCTGCTTCCAATTCCCCTCCAGTTCATGCACTTGGACTTATATATCCATGGTTAATTGAGTAAATTCATGGAACGCCCTACCTAAAAAGTATAGTTACAGTAAAAGCCACTTCACCGCCCAGGAATGGGCAAAAGAAACGCTGTCCCCATCCATTGAGAAAAAGACCAGGAAAGTCTCTGGTTTGACCCTCCTTCATGACGCGTTAGTTGACTTCAGTTGAATGGTTTCAGGGGTCGATACAATCGGCCACTCCCCCTGCACAATATATGGTGGGTTATGTGTGAAATTGCATTGGGT
This sequence comes from Mustelus asterias, assembly GCF_964213995.1. Classification (NCBI taxonomy): domain Eukaryota; kingdom Metazoa; phylum Chordata; class Chondrichthyes; order Carcharhiniformes; family Triakidae; genus Mustelus; species Mustelus asterias. The sequence goes on from NC_135824.1 coordinate 10,019,130, forward strand.
GGATGCCAGCCAAGCACATGCTAGGATTTTACTGTGATGCCTTCCATGGGGGAATATCCTGCTGATGCTAACTGTGCGGGCCCAAACATGGAATAATGGCCACTGGGAGTGGGTATAAGAAGCTACATAAAACTATAAGCTGAGAAAGACGCGGTGGTTTTGGGGAAACAGGTGGGCTGAAAATGAGGGGAGGTGTAATGCATGTTGGCGAGATTGTGTATTGTGGTCTCTCTGGAGGGTTTTTGGTGCATTGACCCGAATAGGCGCCGGAGTGTGGCAACTAGAGGAGTTTCACGGTAACTTCATTGCAGTGTTAATGTAAGCCTTACTTGTGACTAATAAATAAACTTTACTTTACTTACTTTATATTGATAAGTTATAGAATATGGGGGTGGATGAATAGATTGAAGGTTACTTGGAGATAATGGAGAATTTCGTATCAATTTTTCATAGAATCCCTACAGTGCAGAAGGAAGCCATTTGGCCCATCGAGTCTACCCCGACTTTCCAGGACCAGGAAAGTCTCTTACCAAGGCCCACAGCCCTATCCTCGTAACACCACGCATTTACCTTATTTCATGGTCCGTGGCCTGCCCACTATGATTCCCGTGGTGGGTAGGAGAGGCTCGAAGGGCTGAATTGCCTCCTTCTGCATTGTAGGGATTCTATGATTCTACGAACCCAGAGCTTTGTTGGCTGAGAGGCAGGGAATGCTACCCACTCTGCCGCAAGTTTTGGCATTACGGTCAATGAAAACTAAATACTTCAGGGTCCAACATTCAAATCAAATGCAAAGTGTATATTTACTGTAGTGCACTGTGTCTTGTGTGAATGTTTACAGCTTGTGTTTGCACAATTGGTTGCTTTTAGTTTTTGTTATTGGGGGCGGCAAGGTGGCACAGTGGTTGGCACTGCTGTCTCACAGCGCCAGGGACCCTCAGGTTCGATTCCCGCCTTGGTTCACTGTCTGTGCGGAGTTTGCACGTTCTCCCCATGTCTCCGTGGGTTTCCTCCGGGCGCTCCGGTTTCCTCCCACTGTCCAAAGATGTGCGGGTTAGGTTGATTGGCCATGCTGAATTGCCCCTTAATGTCAGGGGGGCTAGCTGGAGTAAATGCATGGGGTTATGGGGATAGGACCTGGGTGGGATTGTGGTTGGTACAGACTCGATGGGCCGAATGGCCTCCTTTTACACTGTATGGATTCTATATCTATGTCTATCACTGACACCTAAGTGGCCACTCCTTCCGATGACCCCCTTGTGGAAGAAGTGAGCACCTTGAGTGTCTGTAGTGTTTCACAGACAGTCCATTGTGAATCTGATGTCTTCCAGCCTTTCTGCGCGTTGTGCTGGACCTACACGTGGACCCTCTATGTTGGAGACAATGGTGCTTTAAACAACTCATTCCCATCTTCAATTCACTGTGACACTTTTGGGTAAGCAGCTATCAGCCCCTTAAATTGTGTGCCCACCTCTCACTGTGTTCATCAGGTAAAGCTTTTCATAGAAATAGAAATCATAGAAATCCTACAGTACAGAAAGAGGCCATTCGGTCCATTGAGTCTGCACCGACCACAATCCCACCCAGACCCTACCATCATACCCCTACAAATTTACCCACTAATCCCTCTAACCTACGCATCTCAGGACACTAAGGGCAATTTTTTTTTTTTAGCATGGCCAATCAACCTAACTCGCACATCTTTGGACTGTGGGAGGAAACCGGAGCACCCGGAGGAAACCCACGCAGACACGGGGAGAATGTGCAAACTCCACACAGATAGTGACCCGAGCCGGGAATTGAACCCGGGTCCCAGACTCTGGGAGGGAGCAGTGCTAACCACTGTGCCACCGTGCCACCATTCATGCAGTTTTGCAGGGAAAACAGCTGCCTCCTCCTCTATGCTGTTAAGGTGCATAACTGATTCTTTATTGCATTTCACAGCTGATTTAGAGAATTAGTGCTGCTCTGTCATTGAATGCAGAATGATGTGTAAACAAGCAAGATTGAGTTCTCCCAGAAACCTCATATATTAACCTCTGGTTGCAATAAAAAAAACCCAAAGAAAACCACTGCTGTAGATACATTTCTGCCGGGGAAATGTATTAAACGTTTACAGGGGAATACAATTGGAGTGGTTAGTCTTGGTATGGAATTGGTAATAGCCCAGCTCAATAGACTCAATGACTTCCTCGTTATGGCCACCAATGCTCCAGGATTGTCCTAGAATCTCCAGGTATTAAGGATTAACCCCTGGGACACCACTGCAGTGTTAAAAGGCAACATCTCAATCTAAAGGTGGCATCTCAGACAATGCAACACTCGAGGTAAGAAAGTCATTTCATGGAATTTATGTGTGTATGAGAGAGAGCTTTATGGGGCAAAAGCTGGCAATTGGCACTAGCATGGACCAGATGGGCTGAAGGGCCTGTTTCCATGCTGTATTGCTCTATGACTCTATGACCTTGGACAGGATTTTGTGGTTTTGGGGTGAGCGCAACCGGAAATTCCCATCCTATGACTCAGTGTGGATGGGGGATCCAGGTGCTGGTATTTAATTACATCATCAAATACTCACCAGTCATTGGCAGCTTGTGTTTACTGCGGAGTAGAGATCCCTTTACATTGTCCCAACCATAGAATCACAGAAACCCTACAGTACAGAAGGAGGCCATTCAGCCCATCAAGCCTGCACTGACAACAATCCCACCCTATCCCCGTGATAATAACCAGTGTATCATTAGTATACTGTTAATGAATGTTTTTTTTAAATCATGTTCTCTTCAGTTGTAAGCAGACCTTTATCAGCTTTTTTTTCTCATTGTTGCCTGGCCGTCCCAGAAATCCTTTTATTGCTACTTCAATGGCTTAAATGGAGTTCTGTTTATTTTTACTCTGGGATTTCTATGACTTTGTATTGTTGGAGAGGGGGAGGGCAAGATTGATTGACAAGTCAAAGTCAAGTGGTTCCCCCCCCATCCCCCACCGCTCCCCCCCCACCCCCCGCCCACCCCCCACACCCAGGAAAAAAAATCTAAGGATTCATTTTCAGTTTTAGTTTAGAAGGGGTGGACATTAAGCTGAAAAGAAATGTTTCTCTTTCTCATCCTGGATTTGGAAATTCTGCTGTTAGCTGGAAGTAAGGTTCCTGGCCTTCCTGTGGTAAAGAAAATCTGTGTTGGTGGTTGGCTTGCCCAGAGTCTCTCTCTCCCTGTTCTGACTCCAAGCTTGTCTGTGTGTGCCTCAAGAGAACTGCAGCATTCAACCAAAGGACTAAATTCCAGTATCATTGAGCATTTGTCTTTGCCGTGTTAAGCCTGTGGCCAGGGTTTTGTTTATGGGATTTGTTTCATTAGAACAGTGTTTAGCTATTAAAGTTTATACAATATCATAATTGTTTTTTTGTTTGTAATTGGTAAAAGTTATTGCTAATTTTCTTTCTATGCTTGTTAACTGTATACTTAACTCATTCTTCTAAATTCCAGTGAGTACAAGCCTAGTCAAGCCAATCTTTCTTCATATGTCAGTCCTGCCATTCCGGGAATCAGTCTGGTGAACCTTCGCTGGACTCCCTCAATTAGGGAATGTCCTTCCTCAGACTAGGAGACCTAAACGGCACATAATACTCAAGGTGCCGCCTCACCAAGGCCCTGTATAATTGCAGTAAGACATCCTTACTCTTATACTCAAATCCTCTTGCTATGAAGGCCAGTATGCCATTAGCTTTCCTCACTGCCTGCTGTACCTGCACGACAACCTTCAGCCACTGTTCCACCTTGACACTCAGGTCACGTTGCACTTCCCCTTTTCCTAAACTGCCACCATTCAGATAATAATCTTCCTTCCTGTTTTTGCCACCAAAGTGGATAACCTCACATTTACCCACATTATATTGCATTTTCCAAGTATTTGCCCACTTAATCAACCTGTCCAAGTCACCCTGCAGCCTCCTAGCATCCTCCTCACAGCACACACGGCCACCCAGCTTAGTGTCATCTACAAATTTGGAGATATTGCATTAAATTCCTCTGCCCAAATTATTAATGTATATTGTGAACAGCTGGGGTCCCAGCACTGAGCCTGGGGTACCCCACTAGTCACTGCCTGCCACTTTGAAAAGGACCCGTTTATTCCCACACTCTGCTTCCTGCCTGCCAAACAGTTCTCTATCCACATCAATACGTTACCCCCAATACCATGAGCTTTAATTTTGCTCACTAATTTCTTGTGTGAGACCTTGTCAAAAGCCTTTTGGACGTCCAGATACACAACATCCACTGGTTCTCCCTTGTCCACTCTACTGGTCACATCCTCAAGATATTCCAGAAGACTTGCCAAGTAATGAATCCATGCTGACTTGCACCGATCCTGTCACCACTTTCCAATGCTCAGTTATTACATCCTTAATAATTGGTTCTAGCATTTTCCCCACCACCGATGTCAGGCTAACTGGTCTATAATTCCTTGTTTTCTCTCTCCCTCCTTTTTTAAAAAGTGGGGCTACATTGGCTACCCTCCAATCCACTGGAATGCTTCCAGAGTCTGTAGAATGCTGGAAAATTATCACCAATGCATCCACTGTTCCTAGGGCCACTTCCTTAAGTAGTCTGGGATGCAGAGCCCTGGGGACTTATTAGGTTTTAATCCCAGCAATTTCCCCAATACAATTTCCTGACTAATGAGGATTTCCTTCAGTTCATCCCTCATGCTAGACCCTCTGTCCCTCAGTATTTCTGGAAGGTTATTTATGTCCTCCTTAGTGAAGACAGATCCAAAGTATTTGTTCAGCTGGTCTGCCATCTCTTTGCTGCCAATTATGAATTCACTTGATTCTAAATGTAAGGGGCCTACATTTGCCTTCACCAGTCTTTTTCTTTTCACATATCTATAGAAGCTTTTGCTGTCAGCTTTTATGTTTTCTGCAAGCGTACTCTCGTATTCTATTTTCCCCTTCTGAATTAAACCCTCTGCTCCTCTGCTGAATTTTAAATTTCTCCCAGTACTCAGTTTGTTGCTTTTTCTGGTCAATTTATATGCTTCCTCTTTGGCTTTAATACTATCCCTGATTTCCCTTGTTAGCCATGGATGAACCACCTTCCCCGTTTTACTCTTACACCAGACAGGGATGTGGAGTTGCCGGCGTTGGACTGGGGTAGGTACAGTAAGTAGTCTCACAATGCCAGGTTAAATCCAACAGGTTTATTTGGTAGCATGAGCTTTCGGAGCACTGCTCCTTCATGAGGCACTCACCTGATGAAGGAGCAGCACTCCGAAAGCTCGTGCTACCAAATAAACCTGTTGGACTTTAACCTGGTGTTGTGAGGCTACTTACTTTACCAGACAGAGATGTACAGTTGTTGAAGTTCAACCATGTGTTCTTTAAATGTCTGCCTTTGCCTATCCACTGTCAACCTCTTAAGTATCCTTTGTCAGATTATCCCAGCCAATGCACATCTCATACCATCAAAGTTAACTTTCCTTAAGTTCAGGACCCTAGTCCCAGACTTAACTGTCACTCTCCATCTTAATTAAGAATTCTACCATATTGTCGTCACATTTCCCCAAAGGATCTCACACCACAAAATTGCTAAATGATCCTCTCTCATTACACAAAACCAGTCTAGGGTGGTCTGCTCTCTAGTTGGTTCCTTGATCTATTGGTTGAGAAAGCCATCCCTTATACATTCCAGGGGATCCTCCTCCATCACAGTTTAGTGAGCCCAATCAATATGCAGAGTAAAGTCACCCATGATAACTGCTGTACCCTTACTGCACGCATCTCTAATTTCCTGCCTGATGCCATCCCCCCAACCTCGCTACTACTGTTTGGTGGTCTGTACACAACTCCCATGAACGCTTTTTTGTCCTTTGATGTTCCGCAGCTCCACCCATACAGTATCCACATCAGGAAGGACAATGATCCGTGCTAAGGTTCATGACAATGAGTTGGATGTGGACCATCCGAACAGAGTCTTTCTGGCTGGAAACTTGTTTTGGTAAGTTTTTCAAAGTTGAAAAAACATTTTGCACTTCTGTGCCAGGCCAAATTCTTGGTGACTTATCTCTGGACTCAGCACTTTAAATCAAAAAAATCTTCCACTTTTATCCGACAAAAATACCAGTGTACTCATAGATCAGCAATTCCCTCTGATCAACGCAGCATGATTAGCCGAACTCCATCAGTCCAAAAGCATTTGCCTCTCTGTTCCTGTGCCATTGTAAGGATTGGGCACTCAGCCCCAAACAGATGTGCTGACCAGGCGGATGTTTCAGCCTGTCGGGTGATTCCTGCTCGCGAGTAACCCTCAGGCTGGTTGGAAGTCACACGCTGCAATGCTGCCCATTATCGATATCGTTGGAGCTGACCAACACACACACACACTCCCTCTTACCTCTGGGTGACGACCAACACAGATACCAGAATTACCACCCAGTCTGCGGGCTGTATGCATTTTGTTTTTTTATTTATTCCTTCGTAGGATGTGGCCATCATCGCAGGCAAGGCCAGAATTGATTATCATCTGAGGTCCCACTATACAGGAGGTGGCTGCAGCCCAAGAATAGTGCTGGAGTAAAACAAAAGCAAAGTACTGCAGATGCCAGAAATCTGAAATTAAAGCAGGCTGGAGTGGTGGCACAGTAGTTAGCACTGCTGCCTCACAGTGCCAGAGAGCTGGGTTCAATTCCGGCCTCAGGTCACTGTCTGTGTGGAGTTTTCACATTCTCCCCATGTCTGCGTGGGTTTCCTCCGGGTGCTTCGGTTTCCTCGCACAGTTCAAAGATCTGCGGTTAGGTGGATTGGCCGTGCTAAATTGCCCCTTAGTGTCAGGGGGACTAGCTAGGGTAAATGTGTGAGGTTATGGGGATAGGGTCTGGATCGGATTGTCGTCGGTGCAGATTCGATGGGCCGAATGGCCTCCTCCTGCACTGTAGCTTTCTAAAGCAGAAAAATGCTGGAAAGGCTAAGCAGGACTGGCACCATCTGACTGTTCTCTTCCTGTGGGGGAGCACTTCAGCAGTCACGGGCATTCAGCCTTGGATCTTCAGGTAAGCGTTCTCCAAGGCGGCCTTCACGACACACGACAGTGCAGAGTCGCTGAACAGAAACTGATAGCCAAGTTCCGCACACATGAGGACGGCCTAAACCGGGATGTTGGATTTATGTCACATTATCAGTAACCCCCACAGCTTGCCTCCTGGGCTTGCAGAATCTCACTAGCTGTTCTGTCTGGAGACAATACACATCTCTTTAACCTGTGTTTAATGTTCCCTCCACCCACATTGTCTGTACCTTTAAGACCTGGCTGGCTGTAGGATTCGCATTCTAATCAGTATTCTGCAACTTGATTTTGTCTGTTTGCACTGTTTGAGAGCAGATTTCCGCTCCATCTAACGAAGGAGCAGTGCTCCGAAAGCTTATGGTATTTGTTACCAAATAAACCTGTTGGACTTTAATCTGGTGTTGTGAGACTTCTTACTGTGTTCACCTCAGTCCAACGCCAGCATCTCCACATCATGACTACCATCTGTGCAGACAGAGAAACCATGTTAACGTTTCCGGCCTGTGACCTTTCATTCAAATCCATAGTAAAACAATGGGCGGGATAGCCTGGGCCCGCTGCAGTGAATGGAGATTTGGCTGAGCACCAAATTCTCTGCCCTCACTGGCAGTGGCAGCAAGGTGTGAACAGCCAGAGAATTCCTGCCATTGGCTTTACTCATCACTCAATGGGTTTACTCATTAATTAATTACTCCTTAACCTTTTGACAAGATTTGCAGTACTAAGCAGTACCTTCCAGTCTCAGGAAGGTTGCAAATCACTGCACCTGGATCTGTAATTCTACACAAGAAGGGGGGAATTCCCTTAGAGCACAGCGCAGAACCTATCCCTTGTTTCAACCAAAAAAGAGCTATCCAGCCTAATCCCACTGTCCATCTCTTGGTCTGTAGCTCAGGAGGTTACGCTATTTCAAGTACGTATCCAAGTGTTTTTAAAAATGCCACGAGGTTTTCTGCCTTTACCAAAATTTCAGGCATATGTTCCAATTCTCGCACCCCCTGAGTGAAGAAAAATGTTTATTGGCTCCCCTCTAATCCTTCAAATTATTGCTTTAATTCTATCCCTCCCCTAATTATTGACCTCACTGTAATCCAAATTCCACTGTCTGCTGTGGTGGGATTCGAACCCAGGTCCACAGAGCATTAGCTGAGCTTCCGGGTGAACAGCCTAGTGATAATACCACTAGGCCATCGCCTCCCCATTCTGTTGCCCATCGCATCACTGTGAGATGCTACCAAGTTTCGTGACTGGGCACAGCCTTGTGGGTGGCCATGGCTCCATCCCCATTGGCTGACGCAGCCAGTCACATTCAAGAGGGCTGTCAAGAAGAAAAGTACAGAGGGCAGAACTTTCCTGCCACGGGAATCGTAGCGGGCGGGACACGGACCAGGAATAGATCCATTGGCCGTGTGGCGGGATTTTCCAGTTTTGGGGCGAGCACAGCTGGAAAATCCCATCAAAACAGTTCACCAGTAGAGTTGTGAAGTCCCATAAATCTAATCTGGCCATATTTTTGAACCAAAGTGAATCACACTCAAAATGATTAAGACTTTCCAGACTGGATATAGGATAATGACACCTGTACCTGTCAGCTGCACAGAAATACTCACTCATTTTAGCTTAAATATGTAATTTTTAACATCTTACACCCCTAAATATAAACCTAGATCTGGTATGAGATCATATTCTGATCAGAACCTATTACTAACATAGTCACACTGCTGAATTTTTTATATTCTATTCTTGAGGTATGGCCATCGCTGGCAAGGCATTTGTATCCCATGTCTCGTTGCCTTTGAGAAGGTGATGGTACAAGTGAGTTGGACCACTTCAAAGCGGCTTTAAAAGAACTCAATACGAATGGAAAATGCTGGAAATTCTCAGCAGATTTGGCAGCATCGATTGTGAATGACTGGTGTTCAATGGAGTGGGGAGGTGGAGGGCAGGTCCACTCAATCACTGGGGAGGCCACGTGTCCCAGTCCCGCCATCAGGAAAACTGACCTCCATTCCATCAGTGGTGAGAATAAGCCCGTCGCAGGTTCCCCGCTTTCTGGCTAATGAAGCCCCTCATTGAGGCACCTCAAGTTCATTGTCTCCGAGTGTCTGGATTTAGTGGCGGCTCAGGGATTTTCCTGAACATGCATCGAATTCCCATGCCGACGCCATTGCATTCCGGCCTTCTGTAGGTTTTCCACTTTCAAAGACGCTTTGGCGGAATTTTGCCGTCCTGCCCAAAGGCCTGTGACCTTTCATTCAAATCCCCAGTGGGCGGGATACTCTGGTCCCGCTGCAGAGAACGCAGATTTGGCTGAGCGCCAAATTCTCCACCCTCATTGGCCGCGGCAGCAGCGCATGAACAGTCAGAGAATTCCTGCCATTGGCTTTACGCATCGCTCAATGGGTTTATTCATTAATTAATTACTCCTTAACCTTTTGACAAGGTTTTCAGTACGAAGCAGTGCCTTCCAGTCTCAGGAAAGTTGCAAATTATTGCACCTGGATCTGTGATTCTACACAAGGGGGGAATTCCCTTAGAGCACAGCACAGAACAAATCCCTTGTTTCGACCAAAAAAATAGCCATCCAGCCTAATCCTACCGTCCACCTTTTGGAATTGTAGTGGGCGGGACACAGACCATGAAAAGGTCCATTGACCTCAGGCGGGATTTTCCAGTCTTGGGATAAGTGCGGCTGGAAAATCCCACCCCATTATATCCAATCAAGGGGCACGGTGTCTGGAAGGGGGTTCTGCTCAGGGCCACTTCACTGCCCTTTCATCTGACCTCTTCCCTTCCCCTCAGCATCGATCTCCTCCACTCAATTCTCAACCTGCCCCACTCACCACTCCCTGGGGATGATCCTTGGTGACTGCTTCGCTGTATTACCGACAGCAGCCACCACTCCCAGTGGCACTGCCTGTTATGTAACGCTGCTGATTGGCTGGCAGCTCTCTGGGTGGGATTCCCACTCCCCGGGGAAGACAGGAGCTGCCCACTTTGGTGCCTGATGGTGCCGGGCACCCCTTGAAGAGATGACAGAGGTTTCACTGCTGTTCTCCCACTAGTGGCCTGACATTAAATTCAGCCCAACATTTCAGCTCGGTAAACTTTCAGCGGAAAAGGGACTGGAAAATATTGCACGTTTTCGGCTCGTGGAGAGGCGGGGGAAGGGGTGAAAGAGAGGATCAAACAAAATGGGTGTCTGTTCTTCGGAGGAAGGCAGGAGTGATTAAATGATGAAAGGGATGACAGCGGAAGGCTAAAGTGGGAAGCAATATGGTAAAGAAAGGAAAATTGATCCAGAGGAGGTGTAAAAATGGCAACGACAGAATCATTATTGACAACCACTGTTCACAAAAATGGGAGCAATGTTTATGATCTGAAATTGTTGAAGCAAATGTCTGGAAGTTTGTGAAGAATCCCGGTGAAAGGTAAGGCACCATTCCTGAAACATCCAATTTTCCAGTGAAGCTTCATGTAGGAAGCTGAGGACAGAGTGTTCGGAGTGGGAGTAGGAATGGGGTTAGAAATTATTGATTGATATGTGACTGGGAATCATGTCTGGAGTAAACGTGTGGTGTCCGACTCGGTGCAGACTCGATGGGCCGAATGGCCTCCTTCTGCACTGTAGGGATTCTATGATTTCTATGATGTTAGTGAGCCAGCTGAGTGTATACGACCATCGCCAGCTTCAAGGTCACTTGACTAATCTCAGATTTGTGCTTGTGGATTTCTTTTTTTAAAAAATTGAACTCAAGTCCTCAAACCGCTGTCGCAGAATTTAAGCTGCCAATGTCTGGATGATTGTAAGCAGTGCACTCCCCACAAACTCACATCACCAGAAAAACTGATTTGCATGGTTAATTGGGAGAGTGAGGTTGGCTGCGCCTGCTTGTGATGTCAATGCCATCAGAATGGGCGGCACGGTGGCACAGCGGTTAGCACTGCTGCCTCACAGCGCCAGGGACCCGGGTTCAATTCCGGCCTTGGGTCACTGTCTGTGTGGAGTTTGCACATTCTCCTCATGGCTACGTGGATTTCCTCCGGGTGCTCCGGTTTCCTCCCACAGCCCAAAGATGTGCAGGTTAGGTGGATTGGCCATTTCAAGGGGAGGCGGATGCCCTAGTGGCACTATTGTTCGACTATTAATCCAGAAACTCAGGTAATGTTCTGGGGACCCGGGTTCGAATCCCACCACGGCAGATGGTGGAATTTGAATTCAATAAAAAAAATATCTGGAATTAAGAATCTACTGATGACTATGAAACCATTGTCGATTGTCGGAAAAACCATCTGGTTCACTAATGTCCTTTAGGGAAGGAAATCTGCCGTCCTTACCTGGTCTGGCCTACATGTGACTCCAGAGCCACAGCAATGTGGTTGACTCTCAACTGCCCTCTGAACAAGGGCAATTAGTAATGGGCAATAAATGCTGGCCCAGCCAGCGACACACATAGCCAATAGGATGAATTTTTAAAAATTGCCCTTTAGTCTCCCACAATGTGCAGTTTGGGTGGATTAGCCGTGGTAAATGCGCAGGGTTACGGAGATAGGAGGGGTTTTAGAAATAAAATCCAGTCATATCCAGTAATTCTCAAGCTTAGCTACTAAAAGCTGTAGGCAGTGCTGCGTCATGGACCAGTCTGCCTTGGGCCAATTTTAGCTTCTATTCTGAAATGGCTCTCGGGAACAGAGAGGAAGTATGCCACACCATTAAACTCACCCGGCCGGGTGTCAGTCTCTAGTAGCATGTTGGACTCTAATGATTTGATTTGATTTATTATTGTCACATGTATTGGTATACAGTGAAAAGTATTGTTTCTTGCGCACTATACAGACAAAGTATAGCAGGATGCGGAATGTAGTGTTACCGTCATAGCTAGGATGTAGAGAAAGATCAACTTAATGTAAGGCAGGTCCATTCAAAAACCTGATGGCAGCAGGGAAGAAACTGTTCTTGAGTCGGTTGCTACGTGACCTCAGACTTGTGTATCTTTTTCCCGAAGGAAGAAGGTGGAAGAGAGAATGTCCAGGGTGCGTGGGGTCCTTAATTATGTTGGCTGCTTGTCAGAGGCAGCGAGAAATATAGACAGAGTCAATGGATGGGAGGCTTGTTTGAGTGATAGACTGGGCTATGTTTACGACCCTTATTAGTTTCTTGCGGTCTTGGACAGAACAGGAGCCATTCCCAAGCTGTGATAATACATCCAGAAAGGATGCTTTCCATGGTGCATCTGTAAAAATTGGTGAGAGTTGTAGCTGACACGCCAAATTTCCTTAGCCTTCTGAGAAAGTAGAGGCATTGCTGGGCTTTCTTAACTAGAGCATTGGTGTGGGGGACTAGGACAGGTTGTTGGAAGCAGAGAAGGTGAAGGGGAGCTGTGACAATGATGTTAACATCATGAATGGTTTTGATCGAGCAAATAAGGAGAAACTGTTTTGAGTGTTGGAAGGGTTGGCCACCAGGGGACAAAGATTGAAGAAGATCTGGAATGCACTGCCTGTCATGGTGGCGGAAGCAGATCAAATTGTAACAGCAGAATGAGAACTGGATAAATGTTTGAAGGGAAAATATTTTCAGGACTATGGGTAGAAGACAAGAGTTAATTGCATAGCTGTGTCAAAGAGCTGGCTTGGACATGATGGGCTGAATGGTCTCCTTCTGTGTGATATCATTCCATGATTCTAATTCTTTCAAGATTGAAGTATAAAGGCATATGGGGCTGATTCCCTGGCCTTTACCCTTAATTTGATGGTGGATTCACAGACCCTCATTTTGGTCAGATCCTGCTCATATAGGAGAAGAAAACAACAACAATATTTAATGGATACAATGGATGTCTCGTTCACTGGTGGAGAGTCGGTGAGAGCCCTGCATCTCCTCTACTCAGGAATACCTGCATATCATGCGCCACTCAGGCAAGTGATAGGCCAGCAGCAGGTCTTCCCCAAGGATCAAGGACCCTGAGGAGCGGAATCTTGCTTGCAGAGAGCCGCCAGCCAATCAGATGTCAGCAACTCCACTAAATGACAGTGCCACCAGGGAGGCGGTGGCTGCTGTTGGTATGACACCCACCCAAAACCTGGTATCATTGCTGGATCCCAGGCCACAGTGATGGCGGGGGGGGGGGGGGGGGGGGGGGTGGCGGGGGAGTGATTGTGGAGTTGGGGGGGTCATTGGGGAAAGTGGAAGTGGGAGTGACCAGGGGTCAGCGGCAAGGGCAGACTCTGAGTGTGTTCCCCCCCTTCCCCAGGTCTTCTAATCAGGCACTGAGTGCCTTTGGACAAGAGACACCCCCCCCCCCTCCGCCGCCACCCCCCACCCCCCATACCCTGGAGCATTGCAAGCAACCCCACATGGGCAGCCGCTGCCAGCTGTTGGGTTAATAGCAGTGGTGGGTAGCGAAGTCCTTAAGTGGGCACCATTGGCCTCTTAAGTGTTGCAATTGGCAGTAAGACAGGAAGGGGGGCAAATTCATTCTACACCTGGCATCACTCTATCTGATTAAATGTTATCTGCTCCCCCCCGCCCCCCCGCCTCGGACACCAAACCTGCCTTGGGAAAGGACATTGAATACAGCCCCATGTGTCTAAACAAATTAAAAATAAAGTACCCTTAGTGTGGCATGATTTACCTCAGGAGCCTTTTGTTTAATGGGCGCAGAGTTACCACAGGATCCCAATAGGCAATTGCCCTCACTTACAGAAGGCAGGAAACAAAAGGGGTTTGAGCATAAATGTAGGTAATTAACCCAGAAAGAGTCGGATTCCAAACCCAATCTGGCCAGGGTGTGAAACATTAAAATGATTCAGTCTCTCAGTTTTAATTTAAGAAACCAAATTCTCTAATTGTGTTCGTAATTACCAATTAGATGAAAACTGTAATCACTGAAAATGTTAATCACATTCACTGTGAAAGAGTCCCAGCAGCAACGCTCTACGCTGTAACCAATGTAAAATTGATAAAGAGATTCTCAGCACCTGTTTTATTTGTTAGATTAGCATGGTGGATTGTATACAAATTCGCCTCCAATCTTCTCCTGGACACACTGATTCTTGCTACATCCATGCAGGGTAACACCCTCCAATGCCTCCCCCAAGGAGGCATCCATCACATACCACTCTACACAATGAGTGCTATTCAACTGTGAAAGTCCATTTATAGCCTTGTCCAACATTTGCACGCAATTACTTTTCAGCAGGAATCAGTGGAACCCTGGCTGATTGCATTCCTTCCCTCCCTCGCCCAACGGTGCCCAAGGATGGCACAGTGGTTCACACTACTGTCTCACAGCACCAGGGACCCCGGTCCATTTCCAGCCTTGGGTGACTGTCTGTGTGGAGGTTATACATTCTTCCTATGTCTGCATGGGTTTTCTCCGGGTGCTCCGATTTCCTCCCACAGTCCAAAGATGTGCAGGTTAAGTGGATTGGCCATGCTGAATTTCCCCTTAGTATCCCAAGATGTGTAGGCTAGGAGGATTTGCGGGGTAATTACATGGGGTTATGGGGATAGGGCCTTGGGAAGATGCTCTGTCAGAGACTCGATGGACCAAATGGCCTCCTTCTGTACTGTAGGGATTCTATGGTTAATTGTAGAGGTTCCTCACCTGCCTCGACTGTGGGCACGCAAACCAACCCAATTTGGGCCGAGAACTTCCTTGATCTGCAGGTATGTCACCACACAAAGAAAACACTTATGCCGGAATTCTACCGCCTTGCCCGCCATGGAATTGGAGCGGGCAAGGGGCAGGCGACGGAAATGTGCATTGACCTCGGGCGGGAATTTACTCGCTTGAGTAAGGCCATAAAATCCTGCCCTTACCCTTATATATATATCCGCAACATAAATGCCTTTGTCTTCTTTGAATCATGCCATGGGATCTTTTACCGGTAGACAGAGAGTTGCAGTTTAGTTGAAAAGGTAAAAATTGCCACTGAAACCTCAGGCTGGATAAGATGCCCAGGACCTGGAATGGGTTTGAACTCAAACCCTAGTGGGGGAGTCATAGTTTTGGAACTGAGGTGAAGAGAAGAGAAATTTCTTCACCCAGAGAGTAGTGAATGTGTGGAATTCACTACAACAGAAAGTAGTTGAGGCCAAAACGTTGCCTGATTTTAAGAAGAAATTAGATATAGCTCTTGGTACTAAAGGGATCAAGGAATATGGGGGGAAGGGGGATCAGGATGGTGAATTAGATGATCAGCCATGATCACAATGAATGGCAGAGCAAGTTCGAAGGGCTGAATGGCCTACTCCTGCTTCTAGTTTCCATGCAGAAGAGTGTCTATGGGACTGTAGCATCGTATGAAATCCACGAAATTGGGAAGGGTAAAAGGAAAATCACAGAGCTACAAAATAAATAATGTTATACAGGGTTTGAATTAAATGTACACACTGAGCCACGGGACAGAATTCAGAAGAAACTTGGCAATTTCGGGAAACAGAGCAGTTAAAATGGCAGAATCTGTCTGCTCTTTATTCCTCCAGTTTTAAACAGAATTCTGTGCATTAATAAGGCCTCGTTGAAACAGGTAATACGTGTGTGTTGTATAAATTGATGTGTTCCAGCGCTAGGCAACAGAGAGGGAAAAAAAAAACAACAGCAGAAATATATTTAATGAGGTAGAGACACAATGCGGAGAAATAAAGTGGAAGAGAATTAAGCATAATCCACTGTGAGTACAAGTGTGTGCATTAAGTTTAGTAAGCGCTCGAATTATATTAATGCATTTTGGCTATCGC
This sequence comes from Mustelus asterias, assembly GCF_964213995.1. NCBI lineage: Eukaryota > Metazoa > Chordata > Chondrichthyes > Carcharhiniformes > Triakidae > Mustelus > Mustelus asterias. The sequence continues at coordinate 10,034,937 of NC_135824.1, forward strand.
TCACTGACACCATGTGACAAAAGCAACATCTCTTTATACAAAGTATAAAACTGCATGCTTTTTATTTTTTGAAAAAAGGGAAAATTGCCTTACTGAAAAGGCAGAGTGTAAATGGAAAATGCTAAAGGTCCAGGCTTCAGTTGGTTCAATTATAAGTACTCGCTTCTCTAGATTAGAAAGCAGTGGCTTTGAGTTCCAGAGAGGGCTTGAGCATATAATTTAAACTGACATTCTGGTGCAGTCCTACCAGTTCTGCCCTTCAGATGAGACATTCAACCAAGGTCCTGTTCTGCTGATTTAGATGGACATTAATGATTCCCCAAGCCATTGTTTGAAGAGAAGCAGAGTTTTCTTCCTCCCTCTCGGGGAACGACAGGCAACCTGGAATGTTAACCCTTTCCTATCCTCGTTCTGCCAACGCTCCTCGACCTGCCAGGTTTTGCCAGCAATTGCTGCTTTTACTGGAATTCAATTCTCCCAGCGTCCAGGGCGAAATACTTCACCTGAACAACATTACTAAAAACAAAATGCCATTCGTCACAGGCCTATTTCCAGAAATGGTGCAGAATGGTGGCGGCACGGTGGCACAGTGGTTAGCACTGCTGCCTCACAGCACCAGGGACCCGGGTTCAATCTCTGACTTGGGTGTCTGTCTGCGTGGAGTTTGCACGTTCTCTCCGTGTCTGTGTGGGTTTCCTCTGGGTGCTCCAGTTTCCTCCCACAGTCTGAAAGACGTGCTGGTTGGGTGCATTGGCCATTCTAAATTCTCCCTCAGTGTACCCGAACAGGTGCCGGAGTGTGGCAACTAGGGGATTTTCACAGTAACTTCATTGCAGTGTTAATGTAAGCCTACTTGTGACACTAATAGAGAACCTTAAACGAATGGTTTCCACTGAACAATAGCCTCTGCAGTTCAAAGTGGTTGATTATATCTGAAGCACACTGAAGTTGGGTGGCATTTGACAGCACGATGGCACAGTGGTTAGCACTACTGCCCCACAACACCAGGGACCCGGGTTCATTCCAGCCTTGGGTGACTGTCTGTGTAGAGTCTGCACCATGTTTGCATTGGTTTCCTCTGGGTGCTCCGGTTTCAGCCGTCATCAAAAGATGTGCAGGTTAGGTGGATTAGCCATGGTGTATGGATGCGGTTACAAATATGGGGGAGGTGGGCGGGGTGAAGGTGGAGAGGGGGGGTCTGGGTCGGATGCTCTTTCAGAGAGTCAGTACACACTTGATGGGCTGAATGGCCTCCTTTTGCATTGTAGTCTTTCTATGGCTCTAATTTCTTCAGAGCTGGGAGTTTGATTGGAACTTTCGCCACGAGGCCACAATGAAATAACTCCACGGAGGCGAAGGTCCCGTCATCCATTGCTTTTTTACTTACAACAATATTACATAACAGAACTCTCTCTCCTTGTTGCTTCCTGCTACAGCAGGCAGAGGGACTGACATACCTGCTTTAAATAGGGAGAATGAGGCTCCCTGATTGGACCATCAATTAGGACTCTTCAGGGAGTTCATACTCTAGCAGGCCAACTTAATTAGCCTGGCGGAATTCATCATACTAGCTCATCCCTAGCACTGCAGAGTGGACTTAGCTCAGGAACGGGTGGAGAGTTTGAGGCACGGACCTTATCCAGGTGTTTCCTTACAATTGCCTCGCCCACGTGCACTTGATAGAATACCGGGCCCATCCTGGACTCAACCGCTCCTGTTATCTATGCGGGTCCGTTTGCGTAATTCCTTACCCAAACTTTCTCACCAGCATCAAAGTGCCTCTCTCAGCGAGTGTTGTCATGGCCCCTGCATTGGGCTTCTTGGCGTCTTTCCACCTTCCCTCCCAGGTTTGGAAATAACAGGCTCAGTCTGGTGTGGGGTCGTCTGCCAATCAGTAATTCTGCTGGCACGATTCCCATGGTGGTGTGTGGAGTTGTCCTATAGAAAAATAATCAGCGTGAGAGATTAGTCTCTAATGAGGCCGCTGGCTGTTTTTTCAACCTGGCCTTTAAAATCTGGACTGCTCTTTCTGCTAGCCCATTTGACACTGGCTGGTAGGGTGCCGTCCTGATATGCCGAATTCCATTCGATTTCATAAATTTTGTGAACACTAGGCTGGTAAAAACTGCTCCATTGTCGGAAACTAACACTTCTGGGATCCCATGCGTTGCAAATGATGGCGCAGCTTCTCAATGGTTGCCGTTTTGTTTGCCGAGTTCAGTTTGTAATTGTCCAACCATTTGGAATGGGCATCTATTATTGCCAAAAACATGGACCTCATAAACGGGCCTGCAAAATCGACATGGAGTCGCAACCATGGTCTACCTGGCCATTCCCATGGGTGCAGCAGGGCTGCCAGTGGCACCTTTTGCCTCTGTTGGCACTTCTGGCACTGTCCCACCAGTTCCGCAATGTCCGCATCCAGATCTGGCCACCAGACGTATCTCCTGACCAGCATCTTCATTGTTGATACTCTGGGGGTGCCCATGGTGTAGTTCGGCCAGTATGTCCCGCGGTCCTGTCTTGTTCCCCATAGCAATGTCCCATCTTCCACTGTGATCTGCTCCCTTCTGCTCCAGTATGGGTGGAACTGTGGATGGACCGGTCTTTCCAGCTGCTCTGTTAGCACCAAGTGCTTTACCTTCGCTAATATCGGGGCATTTTGCGTCCACTGGAGTATATTGCGTGCATCCACCGTGAGAGTATTCAAGAAGTTTAGTGTCATCATGGTCTCCTCTTCTTTGGGTACCAATGGTGGGGTGTCCGGTAATGGTAGCCGGCTAAGGGCATCAACGTTTGCCACTCGAGTCCCCGGCTGATGCTCCAACCAATATTGACATACTGCCAGTAATAATGCCCAGCACTGGATCCGGGCTGAGGCTACTGGCGGCACTGCCATGCCTCCTTGAGTAGGCACAGTAAGAAGTCTCACAACACCAGGTAAAAGTCCAAACCTGTTGGACTTTAACCTGGTGTTGTGAGACTTCTTACTGTGCTTACCCCAGTCCAACGCCGGCATCTCCACATCCTTGAGTAGGCCCAGCAAGGGTTTATGTTCTGTGACGAGCGTGAATTTCCACCTGTATAAATACTGGTGGAATTTTTTAACCACGAAGATTACAGCCCGGACATTCTTTTTCAATTTGGGCATATCTTCATTCTGCCATTGCTAGGGTCCTGGAAGCATATGCTATTGGCCATTCCTGTTTGTTTTGCCACCTGTGTGCTAGGACTGCACCAACCCCATATGGGTTGCGTCACAGGTGAGCACCAATTCCTTTTTGGGGTCATAATGCACCAATACATTTTCGGATGAGAGTTGCTGTTTAATTTTCTTGAAGGCCCGGTCTTGATGGGCCGACCAATCCCAGGCTTTTTAGCAACTCTTTTTTTAGCAACTGGTGGAGGGGATCCAGAATGGAGGCCCTGTTCTGTATGAATTTCCCGTAGTACATTACCAGTCCTAAAAATGAGTGTAACTCTTGGATGGTGCTGGGGGCCGAGGCATCTTTTATTGCTCGCACCCGATCCTCCAGAGGATGTAGGCCCGACTTATCTATTTTGTACCCAAGGTAGGTTACCTGTGGTGCTAAAAAGACACATTTCTCTCTTTTCAAATGCACCCCCGCTGCTGCGAATCTCCTCAGAATTTCCTCCAGGTTCTGCAGATGTTCCGCCCTTGTTTTTCCCGTAATGAGGACATCGTCCAGGTAAATGGCAACCTAAAATTGGACATCCATTCAGCCTCACTGACAATTTGATGGGTTCTGATTTTGTCATCGCTACGCCCAGTAGCTGTTCCTCCTTGGAGATAGGCAGAGCTTTCAGGTTGTGCATTCTCCTGTCCCTCGGCCTATGTGTTCTTTCCGGAAATGTTGGTTCAGGAACCTTGCTTTTCTTCTGCGCCTCCTGACACTGGCAATGTCGAGTCAGGTGGGGCTCTACAGGGACTGCTGTCACTCTGGGCATAATCAAGACTCGTCTTGGGGCGGTTCTGGAGGTGGACCTGGGCTCCCTCGTATCCGAATCCTTCCAGAGGACCGCTATGTAGTGGCCTGTCCCATAGTGGTGGTCCCCTAATCCAGCTGCATTGTGTTGGCCTCTACCTCCATTGGGATACCTTGTAGCTCATGCCCTCCACTTGCCACTTTTTCTAAAGACAAAGCCAGCTGTAATGACTGTTTACAGTCCAGCTGGGCCTCCGCCAACAGGCCTTTCTGTATAGTCATATCATTGATTCTGCACACCAATCGGTCTCGGAGCATCTCATTCAATGTCACCCCGAATTCGCAAGCCTCTGCCAAACATCTTAGCTTTGCCAGGAAACTGGAGATTGACTTCCCCGCCTCTCGGAATGTGGAGTAAAACCGGTACCTTCGCTGGATCAGAGGTGGCTTAGAGTCGTAATATTCTTGTACTAAATCCGACAACACTTGGAAGGACTTTGTGTCCGGTGCCTCCTGGAAAGTTAAATTGCGCATAATCGCAAAAGCTGCTGGTCCTCACGCAGTCAGCAGGATAACCCTTTGCTTCTCATCTGAGGTTATGTCGTTTGCCCTGAAGAAATACCTCATCCTTTCCACATATTGTGCCCAGTCCTCCACTGCGGGATCAAGAGAGTCCAACTTCCCGAACGGCGGCATGTTTGTCCAACAATGGCTTACCCTCAATCTGTGCGGTGGTTAAGCAAGTTCCTTCAGTTCACTCCTTTTTCCTCATCGCCACTGAAATAACTCCACAGAGGCGAAGGTCCCGTCATCCAGTGCTTCTTTATTTACAACAATATTACATAACAGGGCTCTCTCTCCTTGTTGCTTCCTGCTACAGCAGGCAGAGAGACTGACACCCTGTTTTAAATAGGGAGCATGAGTGTCCCCAATTGGACTGTCAGTTAGGACTCATCAGGGACATCTTTTTGTGTCCAACCAAATAAAAAAATCAAATTAACCCAGGAACAACTCAAAATGGGCAGCTCCCTAAAAGGAGGGGAACCGCCCAAAATAAAAGACAAAGTGGAAAAGGAACTTAAAACATCAAATTAAAATGTGATTAATGGGGTCAATAATACACTCCAGTCCCTGCAGTGCCCAGCGGGTACGGAAGGCATCAACTGTGCCCTCGGTCACCACATGCTCCCTTTCCAGGGGCAGCCGGCCACGATAGAGGAGCAGACAGTAGGGTTGGACGATCCGCTCGATCGCCCACTGCCTGGACCTGTAAATAGCCACAATGAAGGACTCATCAGGGAGCTCATACTGTAGCAGGCCAACCTCGTTAGCCTGACTGAAGTCATCACACACAAGATGGCTGCTGCATGCAAAGCAGCAGAATTCCCTTCAGGGTTAATGGTTCGAGTGAATTGTGAGTTGGAAGACAGAACTCAGCTTGGGAGCACTTCATGTCTGCATCAGATGCAAAAAGAGGAAAAGAGAGCTAGTAAATATCTCTTACTGTATAAGCACAGAAATCTGTTTTCTACGAGGACAGAAAAAATAATGAGGTCCTCTCCTGGAGGGGCTCCTTCCTGGAGCAATGCCAATGGTGGGACATGTTGGTTATGCAGTAAACAGTTCACAGAGGATGAGACAGTCACTGTACATGATACGTGAGTTCTGTCTCACATGAAGAGAAAGACATATGAAATACATGACACAATTGACATTGACCTTGCATGAAATAAACTTATCCAAACTGACATTGAATAACATCTTAGAAAAGAATAAGAATAACTATATAGTATTTGGCTAGGAGGATGTAGAGAGGGGCATGGATACAGATAAGTAAGTCAAAATGCTCCACAGGACACCAGAGCAAGGGTAAATCACTTATGGAAACCATGAGCCAGCATTGAATAGCAGATGTGCAGGAATGGATTTGCATGCTGGAGTTTTGCTTGATTACCACAGGGATCTGGAGACATTTTGTAGAACCTCCCCTTGGGAGATTAAGGGCGCTGTCGTACTGCAGTATAAATCTGAGCTATAGATTGCAGTGTATAGCTTGCAAAATCCCTGCTACATTGCTGACTCCGAATCATATCCTGCCCTCGACACCTTCCCCTCACCCCATGAGGAACTAGGTAGAAGGATCTACCTTTCCCAAAATCCCAGACATAGCTACGATGGGCATGGTCTACAAAGAGCATTGGGGGAAGTACTGTAGGAAGTAAAAATGACACTTAAAAGATACATTATTTGGCACCCTACAGGACCTCAGGACATCCCAAAATGCTTTATAACCAGCAAAGTTTGAGGCGGCACAGTGGCACAGTGGTTAGCACTGCTGCCTCACAGTGCCAGGAACCCGGGTTCAATTCCGGCCTCAGATCACTGCCTGTGTGGAGTTTGCACATTCTCCCCATGTCTGCGGGTTTCCTCCCACAGTCCAAAGATGTGCAGGTTAGGTGGATTGGCCATGCTAAACTGATCCTAGTGTCAAGGGATTAGCAGGGTAAATATGTGGAGTTACGAGAATAGGGCCTGGGTGGGATTGTGGTCGGTGCAGACTTGATGGGCCGAATGGCCTCTTTCTGCACTGTAGGGATTCTATTCTATTCTATGAAAGTATTTCTGAAGTGTAGTCACCTTTGTAATGTAAGGAACACTGCAGCCAATTTGCACAAAGCATGATCCCACAAACAGCAAATGTAATAATGACTAGTTTAATAACCTGTTTTAGAGATGTTGTTTGTGGGATAAATATTGGCCAGGACATAGAGTATAAAAATGAGCAAGTCATGTTACAGCTGTACAGAACTTTAGTTTTGCCCATTTGGAATATTGCATACAGTTCTGTTCACCACACTACCAGAAGGATGTGGGGACTTTGGAGAGGGTACATACAGAGGAGGTTTGCCAGCATGTTGCCTGGTTTGAAAGGTATTATCTATGAGGAGAGATTGGACAAATTTTGTTTGTTTTCACTTGAACACTGGAGGCCGAGGGGCAACCTGATAGAAGTTTCCAAATCATGAGAGGCATGGATAGCTGGAGTCATAGAATCTACAGTGCAGAGGAGGCCATTTGGCCCCTTGAGCCTGCGCCAACAACCCCACCCTATCCACATAACCCCACATATTGCCTTGCTAATCCCCCCTGACACTAAGGAGAAATTTAGCATGGCCAATCCACCTGACCTGCACATTTTTCAGACTGTGGGAGGAAACCTGTGCACCCGGAGGAAGCCCACGCAGACACGGGAAGAATGTGTAAGCCCCACACAGACAATCACCTGAGGCCAGAATTGAGCCGGGTCTCTGGCGCTGTGAGGCAGCAGTGCTAACCTCCGTGCCACCATCTTTTTCCCAGGGTAGAAATGTCAATTACTAAGGGACATAGGTTTAAGGTAAAAGAGGGAAAGTTCAAAGAAGATGTGCGAGTCAAGTTTCTTTACACAGAGGGTGGTAAGTGCCTGGAATGCGCTGCCAGAGGAGGTGGTAGAAGCAGATACAATAGCAACGTTTAAGAGGCATCTTGATAGATACATGAATAGGCAGGGGATAGAGGGATATGGACCGCGTAGAGGCAACAGGTCTTTGGTTTAGAAAGACGTCATGTGTTGGCGCAGGCTTGGTGGGCCGAAGGGCCTGTTCCTGTGCTGTATGGTTCTTTGTTCTTTGACACTGCAGAGAGCTTCTCTGCTTTTCCTCCAAATGTATTTATTGTCATTTCTTTTGTATATCTTCATGGACACTTTTTGTGTTCCCCTTTGGGGAACATTGGGGCGGTGGAAGGATTTCCAGGCTAATTTACAGTCCGTTCAGCCACACTCGTTCATTGGGCAGCCAGTGCTGGTGAGGGACTTGTTCTCCAAGGCGGCCTTCGCGACACACGACAGCGCAGAGTCGCGGAGCAGAAACTGATAGCCAGGTTCCGCACACACAAGGACGGCCTCAACCGGGATATTGGGTTTATGTCACACTATTTCACATAAATATTTCTGCTTTTTTCCTCCTGAGTCTTTATCATGCGATCCTAGAATCAGAATTTATGTCACACTATTTGTAACTCCCACAGTTGCGTGGACCTGCAGAGTTTCACTGGCTGTCTTGTCTGGAGACAATACACATCTTTTTAGCCTATCTTGATGCTCTCTCCACTCCCATTGTTTTGTTTCTTAAAGACTGGATTAGTTGTAAGTATTCGCATTCCAACCATTATTCATGTAAATTGAGTCTGTGTCTTATAAGTTCTGTTTGTGAACAGAATTCCCACTCACCTGAAGAAGGGGCTCAGAGCCTCGAAAGCTTGTGTGGCTTTTGCTACCAAATAAACCTGTTGGACTTTAACCTGGTGTTGTTAAACTTCTTACTGAGGGACTTGGAGTCAGAGCTTCTGGTTCAGGAGTATGGACACCACCAACTGCACCCACACGAGTTCCACCTTTTGGAATAGTGCCCTGGGCCACCTGAACAGGCAAATGGAACTTCACAGTTTAACATTTCAACAGCGTAACAGAATTTCCAGCAATGCAGCATCCCTCCATATTTCACAAAGTGTGGCTGTATTTATTTTGTTTAACTCTCTGAAAACAAGACTTGAACCTACAACCTCCTGTCTCAGGGAGAAGCTGAGCTCCAGCTGACACTCGGACAGGACTATACTGTCCATTTAGTAAGTGCTTCCGGCTGTCCTTAGCCCCCTTTTTAAACCTCACTTTTTCCCAGCATATAAATGTGATCCACAATGTGTCAATCCCAACAGAGGGAAGAGTGGAACAGTCCACACGATGTAGCTTCGGCGCGGTGGCACAGTGGTTAGCACTGCTATCTCATAGCGCCAGGGACCCGGGTTTGATTCCCGGCTTGGGTCACTGTCTGTGTGGAGTTTGCACGTTCTCTGTGTGGGTTTCCTTCGGGTGTTCCAGTTTCCTCCCACAGTCCAGAGATGTGCAGGTTAGGTGAATTGGCCATGCTAAATTGGCCCTTCGTGTGCCCAAATAGGCACAGGAGTGTGACGACTCGGGAATTTTCACACTAACCTCACTGCAGTGTTAATGTAAGCCTACTTGTAACACTAATAAATAAATTTTACATTTTAAAACTTCAGTAATTGGAGGCAGCCTCCATGGTTACACGATCATATTTGAATCCGAGATATTTGAATCATCGATAGTCACGGATGAGGTGCCTGAAGATTGGAGAGTGGCAAATGTTGTGCCTTTGTTTAAAAAGGGCTGCAGGGAAAAGCCTGGGAACTACAGGCCAGTGAGCCTCACATCTGTGGTGGGTAAATTGTTGGAAGGTATTTTGAGAGACAGGATCTACAGGCATTTAGAGACGCAAGGACTGATTAGGAACAGTCAGCATGGCTTTGTGAGTGGAAAATCATGTCTCACAAATTTGATTGAGTTTTTTGAAGGGGTAACCAAGGAGGTAGATGAGGGCAGTGCAGTTGATGTCGTCTACATGGACTTTAGCAAGACCTTTGACAAGGTACCGCATGGTAGGTTGTTGCATAAGGTTAAATCTCACGGGATCCAGGGCGAGGTATCTAAATGGATACTAAATTGGTTTCTTGACAGAAGCCAGAGGGTGGTTGTAGAGAGTTGTTTTTCAAACTGGAGGCCTGTGACCAGCAGTGTGCCTCAGGGACCAGTGCTAGGTCCACTGTTATTTGTCATTTATATTAATGATTTGGATGAGAATATAGGAGGCATGGTTAGTAAGTTTGCAGATGACACGAAGACTGGTGGCATAGTGGACAGTGAAGAAAGTTATCTCCAATTGCAACGGGATCTTGATCAATTGGGCCAGTGGGCTGACGAATGGCAGATGGAGTTTAATTTAGACAAATGCGAGGTGATGCATTTTGGTAGATTGAACCAGGGCAGGACTTACTCAGTTAATGGTAGGGCATTGGGGAGAGTTGCAGAACAAAGAGACCTAGGGGTGCATGTTCATAGCTCCTTGTAAATGGAGTCACAGGTAGACAGAGTGGTGAAGAAGGCATTCAGCATGCTTGGTTTCATCGGTCAGAACATTGAATACAGGAGTTGGAATATCTTGTTGAAGTTGTACAAGACATTGGTAAGGCCACACTTGGAATACTGTGTGCAATTCTGGTCACTCTATTATAGAAAGGATATTATTAAACTAGAAAGAGTGCAGAAAAGATTTACTAGGATGCTACCAGGACTTGATGGGTTGAGTTATAAGGAGAGGCAGGATAAACTGGGACTTTTTTCTCTGGAGCGTAGGAGGCTGATCTTATAGAGGTCTATAAAATAATGAGGGGCATAGATCAGCTAGATAGTCAATATATTTTCCCAAAGGTAGGGGAGTCTAAAACTAGAGGGCATAGGTTTAAGGTGAGGGGGGAGAGATACAAAAGTGTCCAGAGGGGCAATTTTTTTCACACAGAGGGTGGTGAGTGTCTGGAACAAGCTGCCAGAGGTAGTAGTAGAGGCAGGTACAATTTTTAAAAGCATTTAGATAGTTACATGGGTGCAATGGGTATAGAGGGATATGGGCCAAATGCAGGCAATTGGGATTATCTTAGGAATTTTTAAAAAAGGGGCAGCATGGACAAGTTGGGCCAAAGGGCCTGTTCCCATGCTATAAACCTCTATGACTCTATGACTCTATGATCACTATTCATAGAATCGCAGAATTCTTTAAGGGAAGGCGATGGCCTAGTGGTATTAACGCTAGACTATTAATCCAGAAACTCAGCTGATGTTGTGGGGACCCGGGTTCAAATCCCATCACCTCAGATGGTGGAATTTGAATTCGAGAAAAAAATATCTGAAATTAGGCATCTACTGATGACCATAAAACCATTGTTGATTATCGGAAAAAGCCATCTAGTTCACTAACGTCCTTTAGGGAAGGAAATCTGCCGTTTTTACCTGGCCTGGCCTACATGTGACTCCAGAGCCACAGCAATGTGGTTGACTCTCAACTGCCCTCAGGCAACTAGGGATGAGCAATAAGTGCAGGCCATGTTCCACAAATAAAAAAAAGAATGATAGAATCCCTCCAGTGTAGAAGAAGGCCATTCAGCCCATTGAGCCTGAATCGACAACACTACCCACAATTCCATATATTTACCCTGCTAGTTCCCCTGACACTAAGGATCAATTTAGCATGGCCAATCAATCTAACCTGAACATCTTTGGACTGTGGGAGGAAACAGGAGCACCCGGAGGAAACCCACGCAGACCTGGGGAAAATGTGCACACAGATATTCACTCAAGGAATTGAACCGCAGCGTGAGGTAGCAGTGCTAACCACTGTGCCACCGTGCCACCCCTAATGGCTCAATATGCAACCAAAACCACTAAAATAATTGAATCCATCATTAGTCGGATTTAATTTATGTCAGGAATGGATCTCCATAGTCCCTGGGATGGGGGATATAGCCCAAAAGGGCTATTTGCTCACCCTGTTATCTCTTTACTGACCAACGTTATGTTGGTAAGTAAATTTAAAAGACCTCCACTGTTAACCATATCCAGCACAATTATTTCCATAATGGAGGCAGTGTATTGTGAAGTGCTATCTGTATAGATTTTCTATCATTGAAAACTCTCCTCAATAGTCACAGACAGCTCTCTTCCAATACTCTCCTGAATTATATAATTTGCTCTGCATTTACTCACCATTCTCAAATCAAATTATGTATTAATGAAAAAAAAACACAGCAGTGTTGGATATTCAGAAGCTTTTTCCCAAGGTGGAAGAGTCGTTTACTAGGGGGCACAGGTTTAAGGTGCGAGGGGCATGTTTAAAGGAGATGTACGAGGCAAGTTTTTTACACAAAGGACGGTGCGTGCCTGGAACTCGCTGCCGGGGGAGGCAATGGAAGCGGATACGATAGTGACTTTTAAGGGGCGTCTTGACAAATACATGAATAGGATGGGAATAGAGGGATATGGTCCCCGGAAGGATTGGGGGGTTTTAGGCAGCATGGTCGGTGCAGGCTTAGAGGGCCAAAGGGCCTGTTTCTGTGCTGTAATTTTCTTTGTTCTTTGTTCAGTTTTGTAATTAAAGTTTTGTAAATATCAAGGGTCGCTGATCCTACCCAGAGGCTGAAGTTTACCGTTGGTGTCAAACCCTGTGGACAAGAATTTTTCAGCTTCACCCCCCGCCCCCCCTTCCACCTCCCTGGTCTGTTTTAAGCTAAATTATCCCAGCTTGAACAACAACAACTTGCATTGCTGTAGTGCCTGTACTCTGCACCCTCTCCTTTCCTTCTCCCCTACGTACTCTATGAACGGTATGCTTTGTCTGTATAGCGCGCAAGAAACAATACTTTTCACTGTATTCCAATACATGTGACAATAATCAATCAAATCAAATCTAAAGATGATTATGCACTCTGCCACAGATCTCTCAGTGACAGAAAAACTTTTTCCAAAAGCGCTGTACCGCGTCAAGCTTCTTTTGTTACCCACTGTGATTATACCTTTACAGAACCTCAGCGCCTGTGCTTGTCTGAACATCGGCCCCATCAAGAATGCCACTGTAATCCCAGGCAAATGTCCAAGCCCAGGCTGCCAAGAGGCTTTTCTGACCTTTGGCCATGCTAAATTCTCCCTCAGTGTACCCAAACAGGCGCCAGTGTGTGGCGACTAGGGGATTTTAAGTTTTTTAAAGTTTATTTATTGGTGTCACAAGTACGCTTACATTAACACTGCAATGAAGTTCCTGTGAAAATCCCTTAGTCGCCACACTCCGGCGCCTGTTTGGTTACACGGAGGGAGAATTTAGCATGGCCAATGCACCTAATCAGCACGTCTTTCAGACTATCGGAGGAAACTGGAGCACCCGGAGGAAACCCACACACAAGGAGAATGTGCAAAGTCCACATAGATGGTGACCCAAGTTGAGAATCAAACCCGGGCCCCTGGCGCTGTGAGGCAGCAGTGTTAACCACTGCACCACCGTGCCACCCTGTAACTTAATTGCAGGGTTAATGTAAGCCTACTTTATAGAATCATAAATTATTGAAACCCTACTGTGTGGAAAGAGGCCATTTGGCTCATCGAGTCTGCACTGATCACAGTCCCTCCCAAGCTCTATCCTCATAACCCCACGGGGAGGGGGGGGGGGAGCAGGGGAGGGCACGTGTGGGGGGGGAGGTGCGGCACAGTGGTACAATGATCAGCACTGCTGCTTCACTCCACCATGGACCCGGGGTCGATTCCTGGCTTGGAATCTCACCGCGTCTGCCTGGGTTTCCTCCCACAGTCTGAAAGATGTGCTGCTTAGGTGTTTTGACCCGCACAGGCGCTCGAGTGTGGCGACTAGGGGAATTTCACAGTAACTTCATTGCAGTGTTAATGTAAGCCTACTTGTAACTAATAAATAAACTTTATCTTTTTATCTTTTACTTTACTTTATTTAACCTGCAGCCCCCCTGACACTAAGGGGCAATTTAGCAGAGCCAATCAACCTAACCCGCATATCTTTGGACTGTGGGAGGAAACAGGAGCAGCCGGAGGAAACCCATGCAGACATGGGGAGAATGTGCAAAGTCCACATCGATAGTGACCCAAGCCGGGAATTGAACCCGGGCACCTGGTGCTGTGAGGCAGCAGTGCTAACCACTGTGCCACCGTGCCACCCTACTTGTGACATTAATAAATAAACTTTTGAATAGCCTCCTTCTGCACTGAGGGATTTAATGATCCTGTGCATCTATATGGACCTGAAATAGTGAGACCCAAATGCATTTGTTAGTTTATTTTCTTAAGAAAGAGCTCTATTAAAATGGAGAGGTTCGCCTGAGTTTATAAATAATTAAATGGGTACAAGATTGCTCTTTTCAGCTCCCCCATCAACTCCTTGATACAGCGCCATCTCTTGATGCAAAGTTGCTGAGGTGTTGTTAAATTTGCTCAATCGACTCGGGTATAGAATGGGTTGGTCACTTCAAGCTCCTAACACACCGATAGCTGAATGTAGCCTTTTAACTGCGGGGGCTGATCTATTATTAATGCTGTGCTCTGTATCCACAACTGCAGTCGTGTGGCACAAGATAATTTGATACCTCTTAGAAAGTTTCATTCTTTGAAAGTCTATGGAATTCTTTTGCATTACAGATCCCTATTCTGCCCTCGGAATGGGGGAAAAAAGTATGAGTAGGTCGGAAAAGATACCTTGAAATATATTTTTGAACCGTTTTGTTTTAATAATTGACCAACTTATATTGGACAAAATGTTTCAAAAATATATTTCAAGAACACTGTGCCACCGCCCAAAAATGTAGCAGAGGTAACCTTCGTAAACTCAGTTCTGGAGCAGATTTTTTTTAACATTTCCGTCCGGATCGTTTGCTGAAGATTTTTTTTTGCACATGGGGTATTACGCACTGCAGAATGTGGAGCTACTGGTGTGGCCACGACACGTTTGGATTGCAGTCCCGGCTGCTTGAACCTTCAATTCGAAATTCAGTTTTTGAAATATGTATATATATACTTTCAAAAACACACAAACACGGCCCATGGCAAAATAAAGAAAAATCTGGCAATAAATCCCACAAATCATTCAGCAATTTTCCACACACACACACCCTCGCTGCAGTCCCAGCAGCTGGGAGGCACTTCACATTTCCAAATATATCTCAAGCAGGCGACTTTTAGAACCGTTAACTTTTATTACTGAACCAATCGAGGGGATGTGCTTTATTAAAGAGAACTTAGCAGGCTTGAAGGAAATGGTTGATTGTTTGCGATTGCTATCGATAATGATGTGTACAAAAATCTCGACTTAATTCTATTGAAGAATGAACACTGACTATGCTAGCCACAATTTAAAAAAACACCTTGACTGAACAAGTTGAAAGGATATGCTTCAATCAACATAAGTTTGAATTTTTGAAGGAAATTGTAATTTGATATCAATAATATTCTGTACAAAAATCTCGACTATCCAACTACAAATTCAGAAGACAACACGATTTGAGCCAATGTCTTTTACTATATATTATTTTACAATGCATGCAGGTTTTGAGGTGGCTGTGTTTTAGAATTGGGTAACTATTATCTAATCCCAATCTCAAATCTCAATCAGACCACAGACTAATGGAATGTGACAAGGCATGTTTTATGTTAAGCGTTCTGTTTGAACCAGAAATGCAGTCTGTGTGTGTGTGTGTGTTAGGGAGAGGATCACATAGGCAGAGGGAAAAATCTGTGCTCTCTATGTAGGAATCTCTGACAAAAGAATGGTCTGCAGGCTGTGTTACAGGTGAAGGTTTGCTCAATTTGCCTGAATTGTTCTTTCCCTCTCTCTCTGTCTGGATTGGGAAGCTGGTGAGTGACAGTGAAGCGAAGGGGGGGAGGATTAAGGAGCAGTGATGAAGCTTTGCCGTCCGCTGACGGCTCGGGGACACAGCTGAAGAGTGGGGTTGGGGAAGGAAATGCTTTGCAAAACATCAGCCAGCCAGCCGCTTGGGGTTGAAGATAAATGTAAAGAGGGCCTTTTCCCCCTCCTCCTCCGGGGAGGGTCGGCGGAGAGAGGAAGACACTGCCCAGTGAGCTAACCCACCCTACAGAGGAGACAGAGGGAGAGGGAGGGTCCTGTATGAGGTGACAATGGGAGCTGGAAGGACATTATAGGGATGAGGAGGAGAATGTTGGAGCGGTGATCCTGCAGGGAAGGAGGGGGGGTTTGGGGAGGAGGGGGGTGTTTAGACAGAGGCAGGATCCGGGCTGACTTCTTCCACTCTGTGTGTGTGTGCTGTGTGTGCTTCTGTGTCGCTGTCTGGCTGAGAGAGAGGCACAGGCGATCAGGAAAAAAGGATGCAGAGTGGACAACCTCGGGGCAGCGGCGCCAGCGACGTCCAGAAAGACGGGAAAAAATCCTGCTTTTCCAACATCAAGATCTTCCTGATCTCAGAGTGCGCACTGATGCTGGCACAGGGAACAGTGGGAGCTTATCTGGTAAGGCGAATTCTAGTACCTGGAGTCCCAGTCATTCCCTGGATAATTTAAGACCATTTAATGCAATTTTTTAAAAATTAAGAAGTTGATCCTAACAGGGTCTTGGAAGATTTTAGACACTAAAATGTACCAGAATAATTGAGAGCAGGTGATATTACACATGATAATGTCATTGAAAATATGGTATCTCACTAAGCCTATCAATTGGTATTAATCAGGTGAGATTACCAGATAGAAGTGAAATCATACATTGAGAAGTTTTATTTGACAATATTAAACATGTGAAAAGAGATTGGCCTCTGTAATAACTGGATCTATTAATCTGTGTGGTCTGCAGTTAAATCCTATTATTAGCCTGTGTGTGTTGCAATTCTGTGATTGATAAGATGTGAAGCTGCTTGACTATCACCTATCAGCAACATATATTTACAAAGCAGCTTTTACACAGACCCATGCCAACATAAAATTCATAACACTGCACGGATATTTCATTATTATCTAATTCCCAGCAGCTAGCTGCAGTGGAAGGAAAGGCAAAACTGATTTACTTCAGCTAGTTTTGTGAATGCAATTCTGTCAGATTTTCACTGTACGTATGTGCGTGTGTGTATATATTTTATATATATTTTCTAAATAGGTGATGCATTCATGCATGTGTGCACATATACAACACATGTATGTTTACATACATGCAGAAACCCTGGCGTTTTGGAACAAAGAATTAGGCTAACCGTTAGCTAAAACATGATAGATTGCTGTTTCTATGGAAACATACGGTGGTTGCTGGGGACTCTTACATAACTGTTATCAATCAGTTACCAAGTAGGGTCTCAGGATTGTGTACCTGCAGTTTGCTCTCTGGTTACCTGGTTCACATTGAGAGACAGGCCAAATAATCCACATTACGTCAGGGTCATTCACTAACTTATGTTCAGGGTCGTTCCATGTCTGTTTGCCTATCTCTCTGTGTATTTGTGTCTCTCTCTCCCTCTCTATCTGCTTCTGCCATCCTGCTCCTCTCTTCCTGCTTTTCTGCGTGCGTCTCCACATCTTTTATTGCTCTTCTGTTCTGTCTCTTCCTGTCCCCATCTCTCTCCCCTCTCTCTCTCTGTGCAGAGAGACACACAAGGTGCATTCTCATTTGTCTCTTCAATATTTGTCCCCCTTGATCCTCAGAGCAGAGCTAGAGGCCAGCTCTTTTTTTTTCCTGCATCTCCAATTCTGCTGCCAGATTATGAGTACTGCATTTAGCAATGTTCCAGTCTTATGTCTCCTACACAATCTCAATTAATCAGGGGCCTGCGTAAAAATACCTAAGAAGGAAGAAGTCACGAGTGAGGGGGAGGTAGTTAGCAATGTGGCTGTGTGATTTTATTTTGTTCGATGCTTCTTTATGTGCTCTTTAATGGTGGATTACTTGTTCTTTATCGAGGATGATCATTTCATTTGAATCTGAGCATTTGTTGTCAGTGCAGATTTCTGCCCATAAAGATCACTTCATACAGCCACTGTGTCCAAATACCACAGGCCTTGCCATTAACAGATGAGATTCTCTTTTACATAATGGATCCTGTCATTAGGTAATGAGATTTGTAAGTGTTGGAGTCCAGACCTGATCCAGAGGAATACATATGATGCTGTCGTGCACAATATGAACTGGAGGAACTTCGGAGGGACCTGTTTTTCATGTTTCCCTTACTGGCTGACTGGTCTTGCCTGATGTGGCATTCTGCTGTATAGACCAAAAAGATCCCGTGTGCAATCCTTAATCTCAGCGGCACGGCGGTTGGCGCTGCTGCCTCACAGCGCCAGGGGTCTGGGTTCAATTCCAGCCTCGGGTGACTGTGTAGAGTTTGCACATTTTCCCCGTGTCTGCATGGATTTCCACCGGGTGCTCCGGTTTCCTCCCACAGTCCAAAGATGTGTAGAATAGGTGGATTGGGCACGTTAAATTGCCCCTTAGTGTCCCAAGATGTGTAGGTTAAGGGGATTAGCAGGGTAAGTATGTGGGGGTCCGGGGATAGGGCCTGGGTAAGATGCTCTGTCAGAGAGTCAGTGCAGACTCAATGGGCCAAATGGCCTCCTTCTGCATTGTAGGGTTTCTATGATTCAATGGTGTCAGAGGCACTGCCCAAGGCAGCTAGAGGCGAACGGCAGGTGCCAGCTTGCTGCATTATCCAGTGCCCACCGTACCCGAGTTAGAATTACAATCATAGAATCACACACAGCACACAAGAAGGTTGGTCGGCCCATCATGCATGTATCTCTTTCTGAAAGAGCTACCAGTTAATCACACTTCTCTGTTCTTTTCCAAAAGCCCTGGAAATCTTCCCTTTCTGAGTGAGGAATAAAGTGCTTTTGAAGGACCAACACCTGCTGGATCAGAAAAAACTAACTGAGGGAAATAAAAACAAATATTCGTCTCAGCACAGTGACTTTGCACGCACTCACTTTCAAACACTGGCATCTGCTCAAGGCCATCGAGTGATGGGTTATTATCTTTAAAATAAAAAGAAACAGAAGTGTAGGTGGGGTTTGCTGTTTTCTTATATATTCTCCTAGTCAGGGATACTAAGCTGGAAAGCCTCAGCGAAATATTTTAACATTTTGGGTTTAATTGTTCATCGCCATCATTTCTAACGAAAGGGCAGACCCGAAACGTGAAGCAGTCTTTCAGATGTCAAGTTGCAGCATTTCCAGCGTTTCTCCCTCTGTTGTGATCTTTTGGCATGGACTTAGTTCTAGTGGATCTTAGAATCATGGAATTGTTGCAGCACAGGAAGAGGCCATTCAGCCCATCAAGCCTGTGCCGGCTCCCTGGAAGGACAATTTAGCAAGTCCAACTCACAAACTCTTTCCCTGTAGCCCTGTAACATTTTTTCCCTCCAAGCAAGCGCATATCCAGTTCCCAAAGCCACAACTGTACTTGCCACCCATTTCAGGTTGTTTCAGACCACAACCGTTTGCTGCATTAAACAGTCTTCCATCATATTGCCTCTGATCCTTTTGCCAATCATAAATATTGGGCACATAGTAATCAGATGCAGCTAAAGACAATTTAATTAGTTACAAAGGGTCGTGAATGTAGCCCAATCCATCACGCAAACCAACCTCCCATCCATTGACTCTGTCTACACTTCCCGCTGCCTCGGAAAAGCAGCCAGCATAATAAAGGTCCCCACGCACCCCAGACATTCTCTCTCCCAACTTCTTCCGTCGGGAAAAAGATACAAAAGTCTGATGTCACGTACCAACCGACTCAAGAACAGCTTCTTCCCTGCTGCCATCAGACTTTTGAATGGACCTACCTCGAACTAAGTTGATCCTTCTCTACAGCTTAGCCATGACTGTAACAGTACATTCTACACTCTCTCCTTTCCTTCTCTATGAACCTTGTCTGTACAGAGTGAAAGAAACAATACTTTTCACTGCATCCCAATACATGTGGCAATAATAAAATCAAATCAAATAATAAGGGCAGATGCTGTCCAGATATGGCCTGGTTGCTACGGTGAGCCTCGGGAGACATATCTCAAGGGTTTTGAAATTGGAAAATGAGGAGGTGATACTTGCGTTGGACAAAGCCTTGGCCAGGCTCCATATGGAGTACTGCTTTCTGTTTTGGGCACGAATGCTCAGGAAAGGTATATTGCTTTAGAAAAGGGGTTCAGAGCAAATTCACCAGAATAATACCAGGATTCAAAGGGTTAAGTTACCTGGACAGGTCGCTCAAACAGTTTTGTAATCCCTTGTATTTACAAGGTTAAATGGTGATCTAATAATAATGTACAGAATGATTCAGAGATTTGATACAGAAAAGGCGGGGAATTTAGAACAAGGAGACATAATATTTAAAATAGGCAGCTCATTTGGGGCAGCACAGTGGCACAGTGGTTAGCACCAAGAACCCGGGTTCGATTCCCAGCTTGGGTCTCTGTCTGTGTGGAGTTTGCACGTTCTCCTTGTGCCTGCATGGGTTTCCTCCGGGGGCTCTGGTTTCTTCCATACTCGAAAGATGTGTGAGTTAGGTTGATTGGCCATGCTAAATTGACCCTTAGTGTCAGGGGGACTAGCTAGGGTAAATGCATGGGGTGGGATTGTGGTCAGTGCAGGCTTGATGGGCCAAATGGCCTTCTCCTGCACTGTAGGGAAATCTATGATTCTAAGGTTTACCAGGCTGATTCCGGGGATGGCGGGACTGATGTATGAGGAGAGATTGATGAGATTAGGATTGTTTTCGCTGGAATTCAGATGAATGAGGGGGGATCTCACAGAGATTTATAAAATTCTAACAGGACTAGACAGGGTAGATGCAGGGAGGATATTCCCGATGGTGGGGGAGTCCAGAACCAGGGGTCACAGTTTGGGGATTCAGGGTAGACCATTTAGGACGGAGGTGAGGAGACATTTCTTCACCCAAAGAGTGATGAGCCTGTGAAATTCATTACCAGAGGAAGTAGTTGATGCCAAAACGTTGGATATATTCAAGAAGCGGCTGGATATAGCACTTGGGGCGAATGGGATCAAAGGTTATGGGGAAAAGCAGGATTAGGCTATTGAGTTGGACGATCAGCCATGACCGAAGGGCCAAATGGCCTCCTCCTGCTCCTATCTTCTATGTTTCTATGATTTAGATGTCAATTCAGAAGCACAAAGTGTAATGGAAATGTAGAATGTACTCCCTAAAATATGAACACTGGGTTGTTTGAAACATTCAGGTCTGAGATCAATAGATTTTTGTCACGTCAGGATATCAAAGGAGAGAGAACAAAGGCAGGTAAATGGAATTGAAATTCAAGCAATCGACGATTTGCTTGAATGGCAGAACAGTATTGAGGGGAAGAATGGTCTCGTCCTTTTCCGACATCCCACACATTAGGCTGGCTATCAGCAAATGACAGATTTACTGTATTGTAATGATTGTTCAAGGCCATCAAGCCTTCGAATATTAGCTTTGAGCTCTGAAAAGAAACAGAGATGGTGATACTGTGCAGGGGAAAATCTCAGGGGGAAGAGAAGCAGAAATGTGTGAGTTTCACTCCCAATATTCCATGTGGACTTTCCCGATGAATGGAGAATGCTGAGTTACGGCTGCATCAGCTCTTGTCTTCTTGACAAGTGAACAGTGAGGCATAGTGGTTCCCTCGACTTGACTTACAGTGGGCTGGCCACTATCTCCAATGTTCTTGAGAATGGAATAGGCTCTCCATATCATAGCCAATGACCTGCAAGGATTTTGGGAGTAATAGCAGATGGTTTTCAATTCAGAATTGTGATATTCCATCAGTGGGATCCTTTTAGTTTTGTAGTACTAGCTCGGAAATTGTTAAAGTTTCATTAAGAGCTTATTTAAGTATGGTTCACGTAAATCACCCAAAAGTTTGCAGCAATTTGCAACTCAGTGCATGTCTCCCTCGCCATACATTGCTGGACAATTTACTCATTAATAAAGGGATGCGTGATTAAACTAGCCATTGTTTTGGCCACAAATTCTGGCCCAATTAAACAATGTGCTCATATGCAACATGGAAATGGAGAGGCCAGGAGACACCTTCTGATTGGAAGTTTCTCGAAACTATGTTTGTTTCCTTCCAAGAGCGTGATGTAAACCAAGGTCAAAATGGATTAAATGGATTGGAATTTGCTGAAAATTTGCATCCATACCATACGTCATGAATGCTGATGGAAATTAGGGTGCTAGTATTTCCCGCACTCGCTCTCCAGCTTGTCTCCAAACAACCCCCACACCCCCCCAACCATCCTTCCCCATCAGGGCAACTGCCACATTCCTCAGATGGTCACTTAACAATCTGTATCCTTGTTCAGCCATTCACATATTCCGATTACTTAATGGACACTTTTAGCACATTTCTCAGCCTTCATCATCACTATTTACATTTCCTTTGTCCAATTACAGCCTCCTCTACCCCCACTGTATAAATATTGCCTGATATTCTTTCCTCTCAGCTCGAAACGTTGGCTCTATTCTCTCTCCACAGGCGCTGTCAGACCTGCCGAGATTTTCCAGCATTTTTCTGTTTTTGTCTCCGATTCCAGCATCCACAGTATTTTACCTTTAACATTTCCTTGTACTTGCTCGTTTGGCGGCAAGGCGGCACAGTGGTTAGCACTGCTGCCTCACAGCACCAGGGACCTGGGTTCAATCCCCGGCTTGGCTCACTGTCTGTGTGGAGTTTGCACGTTCTCCCCGTGTCTGCGTGGGCTTCCTCCGGGTGCTCCGGTTTCCTCCCACAGTCCAAAGATGTGCAGGTTAGATGGATTGGCCGTGCTAAATTGCCCCTTAGCATCAGGGAGGACTAGCTGGGGTCAATGCATGGGGTTATGGTGATAGAGCGTGGGTGGGATTGCGGTTGGTGCAGACTCGATGGGCCGAATGGCCTCCTTCTGCACTTTAGGGAATCTATGAGCATTTGCCTCACCAAAATAACAGCTAGAGGTTATGGTTCCGCCCTCATTAAAATCAATGGCAGGATCGAGCTTGCTAAACTAGTGTCAATGAGATGGCAGCTGCCAGAATGGTACTGGTGGGCTGAGTGTACAGAAATTATAACAGGAACGCATTTAGAAGGGACAACTTGGCTCCTGGGCATAACCCATCAGAGAGCTGCATTGTCCTGTCTATAGCTTCTTCAGTCGGTTGATTAAAGCAGAGCTCACACTGTTTGAAGACGCAAATGTATCGCGAATGTTAATCCTAATTATTTCTCACGCTGCTAATTCCTGCAATCATAAAACGAGATGCAGGGCAATCCTTGAAACACCGGGACATTACTTCTGAGCATGATTGTTTGCTGCATTATCTCCTGTGTCAATCACAGGTGAAGTACTCTTCAAATCCACAGCTCCCAGCCAGAGTCTTGTGATGCGGAGCGAGAAGAACTGTTTGTTCTTGCAGCGATATTTATTTAATATTTATCCCCTGTTTATACCTTTTCGTAATTGGCTGCCGGATGCAAATAAATGTTAGCTGGAGACTGCAGTTTAATAAGAATTTGTTTTAGCAAATTCTTTGACAATTTAATCATGATTTGCTCCCAGCTGCAATCAGCAGCAACAAAACTAACTTTGCAAATGATTCAGCCACTCATTTTTGAAATCAGATAGATAGATAGAACATTACAGCGCAGTACAGGCCCTTCGGCCCTCGATGTTGCGCCGACCAGTGGTACCAATCTAAAGCCCCTCTAATCTACATTATTCCAATATCATCCATATGTATCAGATACTATGCTGGGATCAGCGATTGATTAGAATCATAGAATCCTACAGTGCAGAAGGAGGCCATTTGGCCCATCGAGTCTGCACCGACCACAAACCCACCCAGGCTCCATTCCCATAACCCCACATATTTACCCTAGCTAGTCCCCCTGACACTAAGGGGCAATTCAGCATGGCCAATCCACCTAACCCGCACATCTTTGGACTGTGGGAGGAAACCGGAGCACCAGGAGGAAACCCACACAGACACAGAGAGAACGTGCAGACTCCACACAGACAGCGACCCAAGCTGGGATTCGAACCCAGGTCCCTGGCACTGTGAGGCAACAGTGCTAATCACTGTGCTACCCTGCTGCCCTTTATTTAAAGTTATTACTTTGAATATAATTGACAGTGTACTCCTACGGGCCACTTCATTTCACAATCTGAAAATTTTAATTCCTGCAGAAATCAACATTTGAAATTATATCTTAACTATTCATTGTTTGCGCCACTGCTGTACCATGGCTTCTGTTGTGTTATTATAATGATATAAAGCACCATTCACTCATGGGGAATTGAGTGAACAGGGTTGTAGTTTCACTACACTAGACACATGAGGACTGATATACAGGGATAGAAAACTTTAAAAGAGCAGCAGAGCTGTGTGTCCTGTGCTCTGCTCCAGGCCAAAGTGAAACTGAGACTGGATCACATGATACACTTCCCTTCTCGTGATGGTATGCAGCAATCCCTTAAAGGCATATTGCAACATTCCCCTTCCTCTTTAAAGATACTCTCCTACCTTCCAAAGAAGTATAGCTATTTACAATACATGTTCATGTTTAGCTACCATTCCATAAATGTATAGAACTGATGAGTCTCTAAAGTGTAAAGGTAATCTGCTGGTATGCCCAGATTTTAGACCATATGACCATAAGATATAGGAGCAGAATTGGACCATTTGGCCCATCGAGTCTGCTCCGCCATTCGATCATGGCTGAAAAGTTTCTCAACCGCATTCCCCCACTTTTTCCCCATAACCTTCGATCCCTTTACCAATCAAGAACCTATCTATCTCTGTCTTAAGTGAACTCAATGAACTGGTCTCCACAGCCCTCTGCAGCAATGAATTCCACAAATTCACCACCCTCTGACTGAAGAAATTCCTCATCTTGGTTCTAAAGAGTCATCCCTTTACTCTGAGGCTATGCCCTCAGATCCTAGTTTCTCCTACTAATGGGAACATCTTACTCACATCCACTCTATCCAGGCCTTTCATTATTCTGTAAGTTTCAATGAGATCTCTCCTTCATCTTTCTAAAAGGAATAGGTAATGGTGACCTTGCAGGGAAGTTATATATGGGATTGTCATCCTTGGATGTTGTTCCAGGTTACATTTGGGACTTTGTCCTCAGTGCAATAGGTCTGTACATAAGCATGCAGGTGCGGCAGGCAGGAAAAAAGGCAAATGGTATGTTGGCCTTTATAGCGAGAGGATTTTTGTACAGGAGCAGGGATGTCTTGATGCAATTATATAGGGCATTGGTGAGGCAACACCTAGAATATTGTGTGCAGTTTTGGTCTCCCTTTTTGAGGAAAGAATGGTCTTGCTCTGGAGGGAGTGCAGAGAAGGTTCAGCAGAACTGATTCCTGGAATGGCGGGACTGACGTATGAGGAGAGATTGAGTCCATTACGATTGTATTCACTGGACTTCAGAAGAATGAGGGGGGATCTCATAGAAACCTATCAAATTCTAACAGGACGAGACAGAGTAGATGCAATAAGGATGTTCCCAATGATGGGAGTGTCCAGAACCAGGGGTCACAATTTGAGGATACAGGGTATACCGTTTAGGATAGAGATGAGGAGAAATTTCTTCACCCAGAGAGTGGTCAGCCTGTGGAATTCACTACCACAGAAAGTAGCTGAGGCCAAAACATTGAATGTTTCCAAGAAGCAGTTGGATATAACACTTGAGGTAGAGGGGACCAAAGGATATGGGGGGAAGGCAGGATCAGGCTATTGAGTTGGATGATCAACCATGATCATAATGAATGGCGGAGCAGGCTCGAAGGGCCGAATGGCCTACTTCTCCTATTTTCTATGTTTTTATGTACTGGGGTTGAGGAGCTAGAATATATCTGATTTGTCTTCGGTTGCAACTCACCATTGCTCCTTTGTGTGTAATAACGTCATAGGACTTTGGCTATGAGCAAATTCTTGTCACTGCGACTGGTTGCCACACATCTTCTGTGAGATCCTAGATGCGAATTTGTTGTCCCAACTGTCAACTCAGCAATTCTGTACCCGTATTTCAATTCTGCAAAATGATTTGATTTGACTTATTATTGTCTCATGTATTAACATACAGTGAAAAGTATTGTTTCTTGTGCGCTATACAGATAAAGCATACCGTTCATAGAGAAGGAAACGAGAGAGTGCAGAATGTAGTGTTACAGTCATAGCTAGGGTGTAGAGAAAGATCAACTTAATGCAAGGTAAGTCGATTCAAAAGTCTGACAGCAGCAGGGAAGAAGCTGTTCTTGAGTCGTTTGGTACGTGACCTCAGACTTTTATATCTTTTTCCCGATGGAAGAAGGTGGACGAGAGAATGTCCGGGGTGCGTGTGGTCCTTAATTATGCTGGCTGCTTTGCCAAGGCAGCGGGAAGTGTAGACAGAGTCAATGGATGGGAGGCTGGTTTGCGTGATGGATTGGGCTGCATTCACGACTTTTTATAGTTCCTTGCGATCTTGGGCAGAGCAAGAGTCATACCAAGCTGTGATACAACTAAAAAGAATGCTTTCTCTGGTGCATCTGTAAAGGTTGGTGAGAGTCGTAGCTGACATGCCAAATTTCCTTAGTCTTCTGAGAAAGTAGAGGCATTGGTGTACTTTCTTAACTATAGTGTCGGCATGGGGTGGACCAGGACAGATTGCTGGTGATCTGGACACCTAAAAACTTGAAGCTCTCGACCCTTTCTACTTCGTCCCCATTGATGTTGTCAGGAGCATGTCCTCCACTGCGCTTCCTGAAGTCGATGACTATCTTCTTCGTTTTGTTGACAATGAGGGAGAGATTATTGTCATCACACCAGTTCACCAGATTCTCTATCTCATTCCTGTACTCTTGTTATTGATTGAGATCCGACACACTACAGTGGTGTCATCAGCAAACTTGAAAATCAAATTAGTGGGGAATTTGGCCACACAGTCATTGGTGTATAAGGAGTATAGTAGGGAGCTGAGAACACAGTGGGGCACCGGTGTTGAGGATGATCATGGAGGAGGTGTTGTTGCCTATTCTTACTGATCTGTGAGTTAGGAAGTTCAGCATCCAGTTGCAGAGGGAGGTGCTGAGGCGCTGGCCACGGAGTTTGGAGATGAGTTTCGTGGGAATAATGGCGTTGAAGGCTGAGCTGTAGTCAATAAATAGGAGTCTGACCTTTGTTATCTAGGTGTTCCAGGGTTGAGTGCAGGACCAGGGAAATGGTGTCTGCTGTGGACGTGTTGCGGCGATAGGCAAACTGTGGTGGATCCAGCTAGTCCATTGGCCACCTTCTCTTGCTATTTTAGACATCACTGTCTAGTTTCTGAGAGAATAGAAAGAGTAAGTAAATTGGTATGCAGTGGTCTGTCGAACACGAGCTCTGCCAGTGATGGAATAGCTGTATTTAAAGGTGTTGCTCTCAGATGTAACATTGCAATGTGTATTTCTTGCTTCGTCTTTCTACATTTGCGAATTAGGAATTTCATTGTGTGGATCATTTGTTGAGCTAGGCTATTAGATCGAGAATAATGAGGAGAAGAAGTAGTGTGATCGATATTTCACTTCTCAGACATGTCCTAAAATGGCTTACTGATAAATTGAGGACCGTTATTGGTCATGATTTCTCTAGGCACACTAAATAAACTGAAAATAGCACTTGGAATATGTGGAACAGCTGTGTTTGACATATTAGAACCATAGAATCCCTACAGTGCAGAAGGAGGCCATTTGGCCCATCGAGTCTGCACCAACTCTTCGACAGACCATCTTACCCAGCCTCCTGGGAGATGCCTAGCTTGTCCAGTAAAGCCAAAGTTATTTAATTGTGGTTGTGCGCATGCTGAATTGAATCAGGCCATCCTTCAATGATGGTTTTCCAGTTAGGTGAGGTGGTGGTATCACATGTAGGCCACATCAGGTAAGGATGGCAGATTTCCTTCCCTAAAGGACATTAGTGGACCAGATGGCTTTTTATGACAATCAGCAATGGTTTCATGGTCATCATTAGGCTTTTAATTCCAGATTTTCTTTTAACTGAATTCAAATTTCACCATCCACCATGGTGGGATTCTAACCTGGGTCCCCAGAGCATTACCCTGGGTCTCTGGATTACTAGTCCAGTGAAAATATCACTGCACCGTTCGCTCCCCTGATGGTAGCACGTCAGTGCAAAAGATAAAACTGAAACATTTGCAACAATCTTGGCCTCCTCTGGAGGTCCCCAGCACCGATTCACTCTGTGTGATCTCAAGAAACAGCTGAAGGCACTCGAGGCCCTGACAATATTCCAGCAATAGTACTGAAGACTTGTGTCCAGAACTTGCCGCGCCCCTAGCCAAGCTGTTCCCGCACAGCTGCAACACTGGCGTCTACCCAGCAATGTGGAAGATTGCCTTGGTCTGTTGTGTACACAAAAAGCAGGACAAATCCAAACTGGCCAATTACTCAAAAGTGCAGTGTCATGCGGCTGGAGGCTTCACATAGAGCAAAGGATCTGTGTGTCTCAAGTACGGCCGCCAATTCTCTAGCCCTGGCCTGCTACCTCCAGGAATTAAAGATTCATCTCCAGGACACAACTGTGAACTGGAAAGACACTGGGGCATTAAACAAAATTCTGTGTGTGTGTTCTTTTCATACTCTGTGAATGTTTCTGTTTATTGTTTATAAAGCTATCAAAGGTTGGGGAAATGGCTGTTTGTCTGGCAGTCAGGAACCATTCAGTTGGGTAATGAAAAGTCCTTTCACTTGCCAGTTGGTGAGCGAAAATGCTGCATTGACGGGTGAAGTGATCAAAGGGGAGGAGGGGGGACAGTTGGATTCAGGAAGTCATTCGATGAACCCTCCAGGAACGCAGTCTACTAGACCTGGCAACCCAAAGATAATGAGGGATCATTCATATACGGTCAGACCCAAGGTTCAGGGTTCAAGTCCCACTCCTGGGCTTGAGTTGAAGAAGCAATGCTGACCTTCCAGTGCACGACTGAGGGTGTCAGATTGTCCATCCCTAATTGTCCTGGAGAAGGTGGTGGTGACCTGCCTTCTTTGAACCACTTTTGGATAAGGCATTAAAGCTGAGGCCCCATCTATCTGCCTGGATGAATATAGAAGTTCCCATAGCATCTTCAAGTTTGCTGATTACACCACCATAGCGGGTCGGATCTCAAACAATGACGAGACAGAGTACAGGAATGAGATAGAGAATCTGGCGAACTGGTGCGGCAACAATAATCTCTCTCTCAATGTCAACAAAACAAAGGAGATTGTCATCGACTTCAGGAAGCATAAAGGAGAACATGCCCTTGTCTACATCAATGGGGATGAAGTAGAAAGGGTTGAGAGCTTCAAGGTTTTAGGTATCCAGATCACCAACAACCCCCCCTGCTGACACTATAGTTAAGAAAGCCCACTAATGCCTCTACTTTCTCAGAAGACTAAGGAAATTTGGCACGTCAGCTACGACTCTCACCAACCTTTACAGATGCACCAGAGAAAGCATTCTTTCTGGTTGCATCACAGCTTGGTATGGCTCCTGCTCTGCACAAGACCGCAAGGAACTACGAAAGGTCGTGAATGTAGCCCAATCCATCATGCAAACCAGCCTCCCATCCATTGACTCTGTCTACACTTCCCGCTGCCTCGGCAAAGCAGCCAGCATAAGACCCCAAGAACCCCGGACATTCTCTCTTCCACCTTCTTCCGTTGGGAACAAGATACAAAAGTCTGAGGTCACGTACCAACCGACTCAAGAACAGCTTCTTCCCTGCTTCTGTCAGACTTTTGAATGGACTTGTCTTGCATTAAGTTAATCTTTCTCTACACCCTAGCTATGACAGTAACACTACATCCTGCACTCTCTCCTTTACTTCTCTATGAACGGTATGCTTTGTCTGTCTAGTGCACAAGAAACAATACTTTTCACTCTATGTTAATACATGTGACAATAATAAATCAAATCAAATCAAAATCATTATTTTGAAGAACGGCAGAGGAGTTATCACTGAGTCCTGGGCAATAGTTACTCCTCAATCCACAGCACAAAAACAGATCATCCAGTCATTATTGCATGGCCATTTGTGGGGGTTTACCACATCTTTTACATTAAAGTTTATTTATTAGTTACAAGTAGACTTACATTAACAACTGCAATGAAGTTACTGTGAAAATCCCCTAGTCGCCATACTCCAGCGCCTGTTCGCGTACACTGAGGTAGAATTTAGCATGGCCAATGCACCTAACCAGCACGTCTTTCAGACTGTGGGAAGAAGCCAGAGCACCCGGAGGAAACTCACACAGACACGGGGAGAACGCGCAAACTCCACACAGACAGTGACCCAAGCCAGGAATCGAACCCGGGTCCCTGGTGCTGTGAGACAGCAGTGCTAACCACTGTGCCACCATGCCACCCCAGTCAGTGGGGTGGCGGTGGCCTCGTGGTATTATCGCTCGACTATTAATCCAGAAACTCAGCTCATGTCCCGGAGACCCGGGTTCAAATCCTGCCACGGCAGATGGTGGAATTTGAACTTAATAAAAAATATCTGGAATTATAATTCTACTGATGACTACAAAACCATTGTCGATTGTCGGAAAAACCCCATCTGGTTCACTAACGTCCTTTAGGGAAGGGAATCTGCTGTCCTTACCCGGCCTGGCCTACGTGTGACTCCAGAGCCACAGCAATGTGGTTGACTCTCAACTGCCCTCGGGCAACTAGGGATGGACAATAAATGCTGCCCAGCCAGCGACGCCCATGTCCCACAAATGGATAAAAAGAATACGCTTGATGAAGTATTTCATTAACTGTGGAGCACTATGAAATGTCCGTTGGTCGAGAAAAGTGCTTTATAAAATGCAAGTCCTTTTTTTTCTCTTCCTCACCCCCACCCTCTCCAGTTACGTCACTGCATTTCCTTTCCTGTCACACTGGATACAATCAGTGTGAGTCAGGGATCAAACTAGAGACCTTTCAGTTTGTTTATTTTAATGTCACGTCCGAGGCCAACCGTGGAGACAATTTCCGTCTGTCCCCTAAGCTGTTTGATTTAAGCAGTCGAAGAAACGAAATGGTATTGATTGCACAATCGTAAGATGCAAACGGATCAAGCTGTGGGTCACTACCATCCTTGGAGGTGCATTTTCGTATTCATTTAGTTATAGATCTCTGCTGGTAAATATATGTCAGTTACCCATGTAATTTTGCAGGCTGATGCATTCAAGGCTCCATTACAGAAGAGAAAAGAATCACAAATGCTTGAAATCTGAAATAAAAAAACAGAAGACCTGATGCCACCCACTGAATCAGTTGGTAAAATTGCTGGGGGACTTGAGCAAAGACAGTTTGAGGTTTGATAATATTTTAAAAATTGAATTGAAATTCGCAAGCAGCCATGGTGGGATTGAATCTTACTCGATATTTATCGATTAGTTCACGGGTTGTGAGCATTGCTGGCTCGGTCTGCATTTATTGCCCATCTCTCATCACCTTTAGAGGGTGGTGGTGAGCTGCCCTCTTGATCCAGTGCAGCCCATGTGGTGTACACTCATAGTGCTGTTAGGTCAGAGCGTTCCACGATTTTGACCCAGCGACAGTGAAGGAAGGATGGTAAAGTTCCAATTCAGGATGGTGTGCGGCTTGGAAGGAAACATGCAGGTGGTTGTGTTCCCATGTGTCTGCTGCTCTTGTCCACCTCGATGGTAGAGATTGTAGCTTAAGAAAGATACTGTCATAGAAATCATAGAAATCATAGAAACCCCACAGTGCAGAAGGAGGCCATTCGGCCCATCGAGTCCGCACCGACCACAATCCCACCCAGGCCCTACCCCACATATTTACCCGCTAATCCCTCTAACCTACGCATCCCAGGACTCTAAGGGGCAATTTTTAACCTGGCCAATCAACCTAACCCGCACATCTTTGGACTGTGGGAGGAAACCGGAGCACCCGGAGGAAACCCACGCAGACACGAGGAGAATGTGCGAACTCCACACAGACAGTGACCCGAGCCGGGAATCGAACCCAGGACCCTGGAGCTGTGAAGCAGCAGTGCTAACCACTGTGCTACCGTGCCGCCCCACGGTAGCACCAAAAGGTGTTTTGGTGAGTTACTGCAGTAGATCTTGTCGGTGGTACACACTGTGTGTCAGTGGTGGAGGGAGTGAATGTTTAAGATGGTGGATGGGGTGCCAATCAAGCGGACTGCTTTATCTTGAATGGTGTTCATCTTCTTCAGTGTTATTGGAGTTTCACTCATTCATCATTCCTGACTTATGCCTTGTAGATGGTAAACAGGCTCTAGGGATTCAGGAGGTGAGTTACTTATCAAAGAATTCCCAGTCTCTGACTTGTTCTGTTAGCTACAATATTTATATGGCTGGTCCAATTCAGTTTAAGGTCAGTAAGGTAATCCTAGGATGTTGATAGTGGGGGATTCAGCAATTAATGTCAAGGGAAGATGATTTGATTCCCTCTTGTTGCCTGGCACTTGTGTGGCGTGAATGGTACTTGCCACTTGTCAACCCAAGCCTGAATGTTGGCGAGGTCTGTAAGTTGTCTAGTGACTGACAATGAGTGATGAGAATAGATTTTGCAAACGAGTGCTTTTAGATTGGTACTCCGCAGCTGGGAACAAATAGCTGAACCTCAGCTGTAGAGGTTGCAGGCTCCACAGAATTTCTGTCCTTTAATTTTGCCAATTCTCCAATATTATCTCTTATTGCTCCAACAGGGGAATTAATAAAAGCTACTCCCTGGGGTACAGGACAGCATATATTTAAAATTTGGACTTGCAGATGGACTGCAGTGGTTTTGCACATTCCTAAGCTGTGCATTCCTGGAAATACCGACAAGGATTTGCTGCGAAAACCTGGGGAAAATACCAACAACAACTTGCATTTGGATTACACCTACAACTTGAGGAAAATTCTCAAAGTGCTTCACAGGAGCATTGAATCATAGAACCCCGACCATGCAGAAGAGGCCATTCGGCCCATTGAGTCTGCACCGACTCTCCGACAGAGTATCTTACCCAGTCCCTCTTCCCCCGCCCTATTTCTGTAACCCCATACATTTTACCATGGCTAATCCACCTAACCTACACATCTTGGGACACTAAAGGCCAATTTAAGGTGGCCAATCCACCTAACTTGCATATCTTTAGACTGTGGAAGGAAACCGGAGCAACCAGAGGGAACCCACTCAGACATGGGGAGACTGTGCAAATTCCACACAGAGAGGGGATGAAAAGGTTGACGTATGAGGAGAGATTAAACAGTTTGGGCTTATAATCACTGGAGTTTAGAAGGACGAGAGGGGATCTGATCGATGTATATAAAGTTTTAAAAGGGATTGATGAAGTAAATATAGACCAATGCCGGAATGCTACCACTGCGTCTGCCGTGGAATCGGAGTAGGCGAGGGGCGGACAACGGGAATTTCCGGTCTCGCTCGAGTGAGGCTATAAAATCCTGTCCCAAATCTTTCCTCTTATTGGGAAATCTCGAGGCCACAGGTATAGGTTGAGAGGCGGTAGATTTAAAACTGAGATGAGGAGGAACTACTTCTTGCAGAGGGTGTTGAATTTGTGGAACTCTCTGCCTCATAGCGCAGCTGAGTCTGAATTGTTGAATGATTTCAAGGAGATAGATATATTTCTAATAAAACAATGGGTAAGGGGATATGGGGAACAGGTGGGGAGGTGGATTTGAGACCAGGGAGAGATCAGCCATGATCTGATTGAATGGCGGAGCAGGCTTGAAGAGTTGAATTTACATACTTCTGCTCCTAATTCCTATGACAGTAACCCAAGCCGGGAATCAAACCTGGTTCCCTGGTGCTGTGAGGCAGCAGTGCTAACCACTGTGCCACTGTGCTGCCCTTATAAACGAACAAAATTTGGCATCAAGCCACATAAGGAGATGGCTTGGTCTAAGAAATTAAGATCTTAAGGAACATCTGTAAGGAAGAGAAAGAGAAGTAGAGATCTGAAGAGTTAAAAATGTAGAGCAATGGACCGACATGTGAACTATAGCAGTTTTATACTGTAAAGAAAGAGAGGTCATGTGTGCCTGGGATTCCCTGAGTTGGATCGCTTCCTCGTGTTTAGGATCAATTATCTGATCTCACGGCCTTTGTATTCCATTTCACATTTCCGAATCTGAGGTAAACTGATCTAATTAGATGGCTAAACATTGCCTCAGTTACACAACAGAAGCTGGCCATAAACATCCTGCGTAATTGTGTTTTCTGGAGTAATATGAAATCTTTAAGCGGTCGCAGCAGAGAATTAAAACACACAGCTGCCGGGGATTTAAAATAGAAGCAGGAAATGCTGGAAATACACAGCAGGATTGTCCACATTTTCGAACAAAAACTCCAATGACAGCTCATATGGGAAACATTGATCTCTCTGCCCAAGAGACTGTTCATGCGAACATACAAACATATGAATTAGGCGCAGGTGTAGGCCCCATAAACCTGCTCCACCATTCAATAAGATCATGGCTGATCTGATTATGGCCTCAGCTCTACTTTCCTGCCTAGCCCCATGACCTTTGACTCCCCTTGTTGGTCAAGAATCCATCTTTCTTTACCATACCAGTAATCAACGACCCTGCCTCCACTTCTCTCTCTGGGGAAGGTAGTTTCAAAGATTTACAACCCTCTTGAAATAAAAACATTTCTTCTCATCTTCGTCTTAAATGGGAGGCCCTTATTTTTAAACCATGTCTCCTAGTTTTAGGCCTGGTGGAATACTGGTTAGCACTGCTGCCTCACAGCGTCAGGGACCCGGGTTCAATACCGGCCTTGGGTCACTGTCTGTGTGGAGTCTGCATGTTCTCCCCGTGTCTGTGTGGGTTTCCTCCGGGTGCACCGGTTTCCTCCCACACTCCAAAGATGTGCAGCTTAAATGGATTGGCCATGCTAAATTGCCCTTTAGTGTCAAGGGGGGACTAGCAGGGTAAATACATGGGGTTACAAGGATAGGGTTTGGGTGGGATTGTTGTCAGTGCAGACTTGATGGGCTGAATGGCCTCCTTCTGTACAGTAGGGGTTCTATGATTCTATAGTTTCTCCCACAAGGGGAAACATCCCTTCAGCATCCACCCTGTCAAGTCCCCTCAGGGTCTTAAATGTTCCAATAAGATTACTTCTCAATCTACTAAACTCCAATGGATACAGGCCCAAACGGTCTGACCTTTCCTCATACGATAACACCTCCAACCCAGGTTTCAGGTGAGTGCACCCTCCCTGAACTGCTTCTAATGCAGTTATCCCAGCGTGAAGCTAGAGGTGGGTACGGAAAGGAAGGTTATGCATCCTACCTCAGTTTACCTTTCCTGACACATTTGAGAGTAGCTTCCCACCACATCATTCAACTAACGATCCCAGTAATTTTGCCTCCCCAGCCCTACTTTCAGACGGATGCCGACAGCAGGGGTTAGAATGGGCAAACGCTCTTGTATAATTTCAGGAAAAGGACAGTTTACTCCGATGATAATAAATTGTACAAAGGACTCCGTATTGCAAAAAGGATCTCGAGGCGTTAGAGAGGTGAAGGTACAAAAGAAGGTCAGCAAGAAAAATCCCAGAACTGAAAGCTTATAACATCAAGAAAGATTGAAAATAACTGGGAGGAGGGGCGGTGTGGTTGGGGGGGGGGGGGGGGGGGGGGGAGGGGGGGGGGGGGGGTTGGTGAGTGGGTGGGGGGGGCACAGTTTAAAGGCAAGGGGTCTCTCATTTAAACTCCCTTCTGGATCCATTCAATTTGCTGAATGAATTAACCAGTTACCAGAGAAGTCAGAAAAAAAAGCTTCAAAGTGATGGTTAAGTACACCTAAATCTAAATACTGCAGTTACTGTTGACTATGGATGGTAGCGTAAACCGAACAATGTTGATTCACCTGTGCATTGTACAGCTCACCTGATTGTGTGTTTCTATTTACTTCAGTGGGAGCAATTTTGACTATTTGGAAATCTAAAAATAGGCTTCCCTATCATGTGTAAATAGTTAATAGATAGGGATGAAAATGGGTTTCTTCCGGGTGCTCCGGTCTCCTCACACAGTCTGTAGATGTGTAGGTTAGGTGGATTAGCCATGCTAAATTTTCCCTTAGTGTCCAAAAATGTGCAGGGTTGGTGGATTGGCAGGGCTAAATTCCCCGTAGTGTCCAAAGATATGCAGGTTAGGTAGATTGGCCAGGGTAAATACGTGGGGGTAGGGTGGGGGAAGGACCCGTATGGGATTTTCTTTCAGAGAGTCAGTGCAGACTCGATGGGCCAGACGGCCTCTTTCTGCAGTGTAGGGATTCCATGACTAATGAAATAAATAACAGCTCACCAAGGCAGTTTCTGTCACTGTAATTCTGCATTGGCTTCTGGCAGATTTAACTTGCAGTTGAGATCAGTGAGATTGATATAAATTGGCAAGATTAATTTAGGATTAAACCCATAGATAACTGACAAGTTAACAGCAGTAGATAACCAGTCTATCGAATAAATTAAAGTCTAATGCTTATGGTCTCCAGAATGCGTACAACCTCAGTCTCAGGAGTTGGCACGTTATGATTGATATTAATGGGCAGGAAGTCTTGGGTGTGGGTCTAAGTGAGCGTTGTACAGTCGCAAATGACAACTTCCATGCCAGATATACAATTCCACGGGATAATAAGATGTCTGCGTGGGTTTCCTCCGGGTGCTCCGGTTTCCTCACACAGTCCAAAGATGTGCGGGTTAGGTTGATTGGCCGTGCTAAAAATTGCCATTACCCATAGAATTTGGTGCTGGGATTAGAATGAAGTCACACTGGTCACCACAGTGGCTTGGAATTTACCCTAGAATGTTGGGGAGTTGGGGGGGTGGTGGTTATTGAAGGGGGGGGTGGTGGGTGTGAGCCAGTAACATTAGGAATGATAGTAAAAGTTTCTTTAAATACATTAAAAACAAACGGGAGGCAAAAGTAGACATTGGGCCGCTCCAAAATGACGCTGGTAATCTAGTGATGGGAGACAAGGAAATAGCTGAGGAACTTAATAAGTACTTTGCGTCAGTCTTCACAGTAGAAGACATGAGTAATATCCCAACAATTCAGGAAAGTCAGGGGGCAGAGTTGAATATGGTTGCCATCACAAAGGAGAAAGTGCTAGAGAAACTAAAAGGTCTGAAAATTGATAAATCTCCGGGCCCAGATGGGCTACATCCTAGAGTTCTAAAGGAGATAGCTGAAGAAATAGTGGAGGCGTTAGTTATGATCTTTCAAAAGTCACTGGAGTCAGGGAAAGTCCCAGAGGATTGGAAAATCGCTGTTGTAACCCCACTGTTCAAGAAGGGAACAAGAAAAAAGATGGAAAATTATAGGCCAATTAGCCTAACCTCAGTTGTTGGCAAAATTCTAGAATCCATCGTTAAGGATGAGATTTCTAAATTCTTGGAAGTGCAGGGTCGGATTAAGACAAGTCAGCATGGATTTAGTAAGGGGAGGTCGTGCCTGACAAACCTGTTAGAGTTCTTTGAAGAGATAACAAATAGGTTAGACCAAGGAGAGCCAATGGATGTTATCTATCTTGACTTCCAAAAGGCCTTTGACAAGGTGCCTCACGGGAGACTGCTGAGTAAAATAAGGGCCCATGGTATTCGAGGCAAGGTACTAACATGGATTGACGATTGGCTGTCAGACAGAAGGCAGAGAGTTGGGATAAAAGGTTCTTTCTCAGAATGGCAACCGGTGACAAGTGGTGTCCCGCAGGGTTCAGTGTTGGGGCCACAGCTGTTCTCTTTATATATTAACGATCTAGATGACGGGACTGGGAGCATTCTGGCCAAGTTTGCCGATGATACAAAGATAGGTGGAGGGGCAGGTAGTATTGAGGAGGTGGGGAGGCTGCAGAAAGATTTAGACAGTTTAGGAGAGTGGTCCAAGAAGTGGCTGATGAAATTCAACGTGGGCAAGTGCGAGGTCGTACACTTTGGAAAAAAGAATAGAGGCATGGACTATTTTCTAAACGGTGACAAAATTCATAATGCTAAAGTGCAAAGGGACTTGGGAGTCCTAGTCCAGGATTCTCTAAAGGTAAACTTGCAGGTTGAGTCCGTAATTAAGAAAGCAAATGTAATGTTGTCATTTATCTCAAGAGGCTTGGAATACAAAAGCAGGGATGTACTTCTGAGGCTTTATAAAGCACTGGTTAGGCCCCATTTGGAGTACTGTGAGCAATTTTGGGCCCCACACCTCAGGAAGGACATACTGGCACTGGAGCGGGTCCAGCGGAGATTCACACGGATGATCCCAGGAATGGTAGGCCTGACATACGATGAACGTCTGAGGATCGTGGGATTATATTCATTGGAGTTTAGGAGGTTGAGGGGAGATCTGATAGAAACTTACAAGATAATGAACGGCTTAGATAGGATGGACGTAGGGAAGTTGTTTCCATTAACAGGGGAGACTAGGACGCGGGGGCACAGCCTTAGAATAAAAGGGAGTCACTTTAGAACAGAGATGAGGAGAAATTTCTTCAGCCAGAGAGTGGTGGGTCTGTGGAATTCATTGCCACAGAGGGCTGTGGAGGCCGAGACGTTGAGCGTCTTCAAGACAGAAATTGATAAATTCTTGATTTCTCGAGGAATTAAGGGCTATGGGGAGAGAGCGGGTAAATGGAGTTGAAATCAACCATGATTGAATGGTGGAGTGGACTCGATGGGCCGAATGGCCTTACTTCCGCTCCTATGTCTTATGGTCTTATGGTCTTAATGTGCAAACTCCACACAGACAGTGACCCAAGCTGGGAATCAAACCCAGGTCCCTGGAGCTGTGAAGCAGCAGTGCTAACCCACTGTGCTACCGTGCCACTGTCGGTGATCTTAGGGGCAAGAAAGGAAATAGAATGATTTCTTTGCTTGCAAAATCTCTGATTTGTAAGTAGTGAAAGAAGTGTGTGCGTAGCAGATCATGGCTGGAATTCTCCGGCCGTTCACGCCAGCGGGTTCTGCGGGTCCCACCGACAGCGCACCCCTCTCGCGGGATTCCCGCCGGTGTGGGGTGATGTCAATGGGAATTCCCATTGACAGCGGCAGGACCAGAGAATCCCGCCACTAGCAAACAACATAGCTCCTGCCGGGGGAAGCACGCAGCTGGGAGGCTGGAGAATCTCGCCCACAGTTTTCTGCGCGCTATACCAGGCAAAGCATACTGTTCATGGAGTACATAGGGGAGAAGGAAAGGAGAAGGTTCAGAATGTAGTGTTGGGTCATAGCTTGGGTATAGAGAAAGATCAACTGAATCTATTCTTTGAATGATGCTGTGGGATCTTTTATGATCATCTTACCCACAAGAGCAAGCAGACAGGTAGTTGCTTCATTGTCTAGTCTGAAGAA
Organism: Mustelus asterias; assembly: GCF_964213995.1. Classification (NCBI taxonomy): domain Eukaryota; kingdom Metazoa; phylum Chordata; class Chondrichthyes; order Carcharhiniformes; family Triakidae; genus Mustelus; species Mustelus asterias. The sequence goes on from NC_135824.1 coordinate 10,073,683, forward strand.
TGGCTGAGACTCCCAACAGTGTGGCACACCTACAATGTTGCACCAACAAGTCACCTTGAACTGGAGTGAATTCACAACTTTCTGATTCAGAGGGGGATTGCCTCAGAGTGAGCTTAGCTGATACTGTTAAAGAGACAATTTAATGCTGAATTGGGGTTACCGTTAACATTTGAACTGGGAACAAACTCAAATCAGAATGGATCACTGAGGGATAAATGGCACAGGGAAAATTCACGTCTAATTTCCAGGTAGTGCCACGGGATCTCTCAGTCCTAAACCAGGTAGACAAAGCCTCAGTTTAATGTCTGAACGATGGCATTTTGAACAATACAAGCCTCAATCCCCACAGCACCAGAGTATCAATCTTCTCCCAGAATGGGACTTGAAACCTTGGCCAGCAGCTGGTAAACTTCCATTCACCAACCTCACACCCACCACCCCCCCCTTCAATAACCACCACCCCCCCAACTCCCCAACATTCTAGGGTAAATTCCAAGCCACTGTGGTGACCAGTGTGACTTCATTCTAATCCCAGCACCAAGTTCTATGGGTAATGGTAGTGTCGAATTAGAGCAGATATGATGGGCTTTGACAGTGAGAAACTGGATTGTGAAATGTATTTCACAATCTTATTTGCACTCATCATTAGGGTGGCACAGTGGTTAGCACTGCTGCCGCACAGTGCCAGGGACCCAGGTTCAATTCCGGCCTTGGGTGACTGTCAGTGTGGAGTTTGTACCTTCTCCTCATGTCTGCGTGGGTTTCCTCCGGGTGCTCCGGTTTCCTCCCACAGTCCAAAGATGTGCGGGTTAGGTGGATTGGCCGTGCTAAATTGCCCTTTAGTGTCAGGGGGGCTAGCAGGATAAATGCTTGGGGTTAGGGGCATAGGGTCTGAGTGGGATTGTTGTTGGTGCAGGCTTAATGGGCCAAATGGTCTTTTTCCGCACTGTAGGGATTCTATAATTCCATCTTGTTGCATAGATTTCCATTGGTTAGCTGGGGGTTGCTGGACTTCCTGTCCTGCCTTGTAGAGTTTGTCTGATTGAATGTTGACTGATAAGTACCTTGCTGTTGAATGCTTTTTGTAACACTTGTATAACTCTGGACGTCTTTCCTTTCGCAGGTCAGTGTGCTGACAACACTGGAGAGGCGGTTTAACCTCCAGAGCGCTGACGTCGGTGTCATAGCCAGCAGCTTTGAGATCGGAAATTTGGCCCTGATTTTATTTGTGAGCTACTTTGGGGCAAGAGGGCACAGGCCACGCCTGATAGGATGCGGGGGCATCGTGATGGCCCTCGGGGCTTTGCTGTCCGCCCTGCCGGAGTTCCTCACGCACCAATATGAGTATGAATCCGGGGAGATTCCCTGGGGACAGGAAGGCCGGGACCTGTGCATTGGGAATGTAACAGCGGGCAACCAGGAACAGGAGACCAAAATAATCTGTCGAAATAGGACTTCTACCAACATGATGTATCTTCTGCTGATTGGAGCCCAAGTCCTATTGGGTATCGGTGCTACTCCGGTCCAACCTCTCGGCGTGTCCTACATAGACGATCATGTCCAGAGGAAGGACTCCTCCCTGTATATAGGTAAGGTTTATCATATAATATTACTTAATGATCTTATAACTCATTATGAGACTGGTGCAATGATCATGAAGTCAGTGACCATCAACAGTTGCCATTTCTCATTTTTCTCATTGAAGATTGGCACCTTCTAAAGGGGTTATAGTTAAACAAAACCAGGTTCCTTGAATGGAATCGGAGTTTGTTGCCATTACAGAACATTCCAGTTAATCATATCCTCTTTAACCCCCAATGAATAGAGGCATAGAAGTTTACAACATGGAAACAGGCCCTTCGGCCCAACTTGTCCATGCCACCTTTTTCTTTTTAACTCCTAAGCTAGTCCCAATTGCCCACGTTTGGCCCATATTCCTCGGTACCCATCTTACCCATGCAACTGTCTAAATGCTTTTTAAAAGACAAAATTGTCTCGACCTAGGTTCAATTCCAGCCTTGGGTCACTGTCTGTGTGGAGTTTGCATGTTCTCCTCATGTCTGTGTGGGTTTCCTCCGGGTGCTCCGGTTTCCTCCAACAGTCCAAAGATGTGCGGGTTGGGTTGATTGGTCATGTTAAATTACCCTTTAGTGTCAGCAGGACTTCAGGGTAAATAGGTGAGGTTACAGGGATAGGGTGTGGGTGGGATTGTTGTCGGTGCAGGATCGATGGGCCGAATGGCCTCCTTCTGCATTGTAGAGATTCTATTGCCGGAGCTTTACCGCCTCACCCGCCCGAGGCTCACAAGATCTCACCCAAGTCTAATGGAGAATGCCGGCTATCTACTACTATCTACTACAGAGATAGTAGTAGATAGCCTCTACTACTATCTCTGGCAGCTCGTTCCAGACACTCACCACCCTCTGTGTGAAAAAATTGCCCCTCTGGACCCTTTTGTATCTCTCCCCTCTCACCTTAAACCTATGCCCTCTAGTTTTAGACTCCCCTACATTTGGGAAAAGATGTTGACTATCTAGCTGATCTATGCCCCTCATTATTTTATAGACCTCTATAAGATCACCCCTCAGCCTCCTACGCTCCAGAGAAAAAAGTCGCAGTCTATCCAGCCTCTCCTTATAACCCAAACCATCAAATCCCGGTAGCATTTTAGTCAATCTTTTCTGTACTCTTTATAGTTGAATGATATCCTTTCTATAAGAGGGTGACCAGAACTATGCACAGTATTCCAAGTGTGGCCTTACCATGGGAATCATATAAGAAATTAAATTTAGGTCCAGTCATTCGGATCATGTTACTTTGGCGCATTCCAGCTGGTTTCAAAAGATCTTTGTGAATTAAGCTTGAATTATGCAGAATTTTACAGCACAGGCCTGCTGCTAATGTGACACAGAAGGCTCACCCCAATTCATCACAACTTTATTAGCATAACTTACTATTCCTTTCTCTTCTGTGTTTCTTTACCTTTCCTTTAAATGCTCTGTGCTATTTATCAGAACTCGTTACGGTAACCGATTCCATGTTCCCTGTTGGATTTATCGGTGAGTATCTTGTGTTCATGCCCCTAGTTTTGGACTTTTCCACAAGTGGAAGCATTTCCTCTACATCTCCTCTATCAAAGGCTTGCATAATCTTATATACTCTGCCAGGCCACTCCCTCACACCAGTTTTCTCCTTCCGATGCTATTTGGTAGCACTGAGGGTTCACGTTAGTTTCCCAGGTGTCGTAAATGATGGCAAATGGCAGCACGAGTAAGGCAAATTACATTGCCACAGAAGTGGGCAGCACGGTGGCACAGTGGTTAGCACTGCTGCCTCACAACACCAGCGACCTGGGTTCAATTCCAGCCTTGGGTCACTGTGTGGAGTTTGCATCATCTCCCCGGGTCTGTGTGGGTTTCCTCCGGGTGCTCCGGTTTCCTCCAACAGTCCAAAGATGTGCGGGTTAGGTTGATTGGTCATGTTAAATTACCCCTTAGTGTCAGCGGGACTTCAGGGTAAATAGGTGGGGTTACAGGGATAGCGTGTGGGTGGGATTGTTGTCGGTGCAGGATCGATGGGCCGAATGGCCTCCTTCTGCACTGTGGGGATTCTATTGCCGGAATTTTACCACTTCACCCGCCCGAGGCTCGCAAGATCTCACCCAAGTCCAATGGAGAATGCCGTGCAGCAGAATCGGGGCGAGCGTGCCGGTAAAATTCCACTGTGTGATTCTAAGTCTAGATTTAGTCTAGGGGATTTTTCACAGTAACTTCATTGCAGTGTTAATGTAAGCCTACTTGTGACACTAATAAATAAACAAAACTTTAGATTTGGATTCAGAATTCCGATGCATGATGAAAGCTAACTGGACACTCTGGTAAACACTGTTTATAAACTTAGACGAGCTGGTAAATGTCGGTGAAACGATGGATCTCTCATCCCAGTAAGGAGTTGTGCTGGATCAGAGATGAGAAGATATCACTGGGGGGCCTATAATCTAATTCTTTTCGAGGCTCTCCTGCAGGAATGCAGAACAGTGAATTCATCCACCATGTACAGCTGTGTTCTGCAAAGGCATTTCTCTGGAAAAGTGTGTTTTATTTAAATGTATCTTATAACTGGTAACTGAATCATTGATTCTATTCAGTGTTTGCAATGGTAAAGAATTCACTAACGTGGTCTGGGAAATGTTGTCCATCAAACTTCAGAGAAACGTGAGAATGCGACAGGGCATCAGCATGGCAAAAGGAAATATGCCATATCACCATGAAAATGACTATGTGGAGAATTGTTGCAAATCAAAATGTACCCCCTGAAATGGTGACGATTCCCCTTTCCATCATTTTTTAAAAAGTTGGGCATTGCACCAGTATGACGCAAGTTGTTTCCATCTATTAATGGGTTTTGGGCATCGCTGGCAAGATCAACATTTATTGTCCATCGCTAATAACCCATGAGAAGTTGATGGTGAGCTGCCATCTTGAACCGTTGCAGTCCATGTGGTGTAAGTGCACCCACAGTGCTGTTAGGGAGAGAGTTCCAGGATTTTGACCAAGTGACAGTGCAGGAACGACAATACTGCTCCAAGTCAATTTAGCTTGGAGGGGAACTTGCAGGTAGTGCTGTTTCTAATCATCTACTTTCTATTGTTCTTTTAGGTGTCAGGGATCATGGGTTTGGCAGGTGCTGGTGAATGAGGCTTGGCAAGTTACTGCAGTGCAGTAGGTGGTACACACCGCTGCCACACACGTCAGTTAGTGAATGTTTAAACTGGTGGATGGGATGCTAATCAAATTGGTTGGGGCTTCTTGAGTGTTACTGAAGCTGCGCTCATTCAGGCAAGTGGAGAGTATTCCCTTGCCATTTGTGGTTTATATAGACGATTTAGACTTGAATATAGAAGGGATGATCAGTAAGTTCACGGATGATATGAAAATTGGTGAAGTGGTAAATAGTGAGAAGGATGGCCTTAGATTACAGGAAGATATAAATGGGCTGGTCAGATGAGCTGGTCAGTGGCAAATCAAATTCAACCTGGATAAGTGTGAGGTGATGTATTTGGGAAGGATAAAACAAGGCAAGGGAATACATGATGAATGGCAGAACACTGGGAAGCACCGAGAATCAGAGGGACCTGGGTGTGCATGTCACCGGTCCCTTAAAGTAGCAGGACAGGTCATAGAGTCATAGAGGTTTACAGCATGGAAACAGGCCCTTCGGACCAATTTGTCCATGCCGCCCTGTTTTTACCACTAAGCTAGTCCCAATTCCCCGCATTTGGCCCATATCCCTCTATACCCATCTTACCCATGTAACTGTCTAAATGCTTTTTAAAAGACAAAATTGTACCCGCCTTTACTATTATCTCTGGCAGCTTATTCCAGATACTCACCACCCTCTGTGTGAAAAAATTGCCCCTCTGGACCCTTTTGTCTCTCTCCCCTCTCACCTTAAACCTATGCCCTCTAGTTTTAGTCTCCCCTACATTTGGGAAAAGATGTTGACTGTCTAGCTGATCTATGTCCCTCATTATTTTATAGCCCTCTATAAGATCACCCCTAAGCCTCCTAAGCTCCAGGGAAAGAAGTCCCAGTCTATCCAGCCTCTCCTTATAACTCAAACCATCAAGTCCCGGTAACATCCGCCTAAATTTTTACTGCAATCTTTCTAGTTTAATAATATCCTTTCTATAATAGAGTGGATCAGTGGTTAAGAAGGTATATGGTATACTTACCTTTATTAGCAGAGGCATAGAGTTTAAGAGCAGGGAGGTTATGCTGGAACTATATAAAACATTGGTTAGGCCACAGCTAGAGTATTGTGTGCAGTCCTGGAATTCATGTCACAGGAGGCATGTGATAGCTCTGGAAAAGGTGCAGAGGAGATTTACCAGGATGTTGCCAGGGCTGGAGAGTTTCAATTATGAAGAGAGATTGGATAGACTGGGGTTGTTTTCCTTGCAGTGGAGGAAACTGCCGGGGGACATTGAGATGTGTAAAATTATGAGGAGTGAAGATAGAGTAGACAGGAAGAAGCTTTACCCTTTGGTGGAGGGATCAATAACTCGAGGGCAGGTTTAAGATAACGGGAAGGAGGTTTAGAGGGAATGTGAGGAAAAACATTTTCACCCATAGGGTGGTGGGAGTCTGGAATTCTCCGCCTGAAAGGGTGGTAGACGCAGAGACCCTTGGAACATTTAAAAAGTATTTAGATGTGCACTTGTGATGCTAAGGCATACAAGGCTATGGGCCAAGTGCTGGAAAGTGGGATTAGAATAGTTAGGTTGTTTGTCTTTGACTGGTGCAGATGCGATGGACCAAGGGCTTTTCTCTGTGCTGTATACCTCTACCACGCTCGTGACTTGTGCCTTGTGGATGGTGGATAAGCTTTGGGAAGTCAGGAGGTGAGTTGCTGACCACAGAATTTCTTATATTGTAACTACATTGTTTAACTGGTCCAGTTATGTTTCTCATCAATGGTAATCCCCTGAAGATTGATGGTGGGGCTTACACGATAGCAATACTCTTGAATGTCAAGGAGAGATGGTTAGATTCTCCCTTGCTGGAGATTGTGATTGCCTGCTATGTGTATGATACAAATGTTACCTGTCACATATCAGCCCAAGTCTTAATGTTGTCCAGCTCTTGCTGAACGAGGGCATGGACTGCACTGGTATCTGAGGAGTTATGTATGGTACTGAACATCATACAATCATCAGTTAACAGCCGCACCTCTGACCTCATGGGGATAGGTGCGTGGGGGTGAATTCACAGCAGCCTTTTCTGTTTGCTCGCCGTAACTTCAGAAGTAAAACTGGGAAAAGCTGATCAGAAGCAGACACTGTGAAAATTCACCCCAATGTCACTGAAGGATTGAAGATTGTACCTTGAGAAATGTCTTCAGGTTTAAAGGACAAGATGGAATTATCAGGAAATTTCTTTTGATCATTTATTGGCTGGAATTCAAAGATGTGCAGGTTAGGTGGATTGGCCATGCTAAATTGCCCCTTGGTGTCAGAGGGACTAGCTAGGGTAAATGCATAGGGTTATGGGGATAGGGCCTGAGTGGGATTGTCGATGGACTGAATGGTTTCCTTCTGCACTGTACGATTCTATGATTCTACGAATTCTCCAACCTCACCTGTGGCTGAGATTCTCCAGTCCCGCTGCAGTGAATGGAGTTTTGGCTGAGCGCCAGATTCTCCATTCTCACTGGCAGCGGTGGCAGGATGAACGAGATTGGTGAATTCTGGCCATTATTTCTCTTCTTTCCCCCATCTTAATTTCTCATTAATCTTTGTTCCTAGTCATTGGGAAGACGAGCGGTTAACCTTCTGTCTGCGCAGACTGATAGAGGTTTCCCTGGGTATTGATCGGAGCAAGAAAAAAGACTTTGGATAAGGTCTTCTAGCCGTTCCCACCGGTGCGATCTTCCGGTCTGGCGACCCCCGCGGTGCAGCGGAGGGTGTGGCATACGCAAAACCCCATTGACATCGGCGGGACAGGTCAACCCTGCTGCCAGCCAATGGCAAGTCACCACCACAGCTGTGATAGGCCTCGCTGGTGGGATTTGTTTTTATTCATTTGTGGGACATGGGCGTCGCTGGCTGGGCCAGCATTTATTGCCCATCCCTAGTTGCACGAAGGCAGTTGAGAGTCAACCACATTGCTGTGGCTCTGGAGTTACATGTAGACCAGACCGGATAAGGATGGCAGATTTCCTTCCCTAAAGGACATTAGTGAACCAGATAGGTTTTTCCAACAATGGTTTCATGGTCATCAGTAGGTTCTTAATTCCAATTTTTTTAAATTGGATTCAAATTCAATAAATTCAAATTCAATCTGCCGTGGCGGGATTTGAACCCGGGTCCCCAGAACATTAGCTGAGTTTCTGGATTAATAGTCTAGCGATAATACCACTAGACCATACCCGTGCGCCACAGGGAGGGGTCTGGAAAATTCCTCCCTTCAGTTCCAGCCACAAAAAGATTTTAATATGACTGTGTCAAGCAGCTCGCTGCCTCTCACACAACCTTCCATTTCTCCTTCAGAATATTTAAGCTGTTGAAGAATACAGTGTAAAGATGGGTGGGCAGGCTTGAAATCAGTAAAAAATTAAGTGACCTTATTGGGCCAAATGGACTTTTCCCGCATCTAAGAACTCTTGGGTTCTATAATTTACATCTGTGCATGCCTGCAATTATGCTTTGGACGGCAACTAACCTAATTATCTTTCTGTCAACTGAATCCTTCTCTTAAGCACCATTCTGGTGTAAACAATAATTTTGAGTGTTTTCACTTCCTATCCTGTGTTTATCCGACACAAAATGTAAGTTTATCTGTACACTTCCGCCTCCAGCCAGGGAAAACAACATTGTGCGGTAGACCTTATCCAGACACTAAGCAAGCGAACGCAGGTTTGGCAAGGTTTGGTTCCCAGGCCACACAAAGGTAATTGGGAAGAGCTGCCATCACCTTTGTACCTCTCTGGGCATCTGTTAGCAATTCTGTGCCCCTTGCCTCACTGGCAGTGACCCTCAGGGAAGTTGAAGCAAAAAACAGAAAATGGTGGAAAATCTCAGCAGATCTGACAACATCTGTGGAGAGAGAATAGAGCCAATGTTTCGAGTCTGGGTGACCCTTTGTCAGAGCTGAAAAGAAGGAAAATTGGACAATATTTATACTATGAGGGTGGGGAGAGGTCTGTAATTGGACCAAAGGAATGCAACTGGTGATGATAAAGGCTGAGAAAGGTGCTAAAAGAGTCCAGTAAGTGATCAGAACTCCCATCTAGACCCTGAACACCAGACAAAATGTGGTGGCAATGGACAGTGAGTAAAAGACCCAGAAAAACTCCAAGCGAAGCCTGCAGACCTGACAGGCCGACACATCCTTGGAAGCAAGGTGAAAAGGATATTGATTGAAGACTCAGCTGAGAGTTTGGAACATGGCGGACGCAAGTTGAGAGCTGGAGTCCAGATGGCCACAAACCAGAATCTGTTATGAAAGATGTTATGAGATTTTGGAAAATTAAGATTAAAAAGCACCATAAAACAGGGAGTTGATTAGAGGCAGATGGCTGGAGAAATGTTGAGATGCGAATTAGCCTATCAATGGAAAACAAATATTTTACATATGTGACTAGAAAACACAATGGGACTATTGAAGTGATGACTTCAAAGTGGAGAGAAAAAACATGTACCTGCCAAAAGCCGACTCCGCAGGGTGGATAACATCAAAGGGAATGAGATAGTATAACTATCTAACTAAGAAGAAAAGGGAGAGACTAGTGCTAATATCAGAACTGCAGCAGTTGCAGATATGGGTGCTCTGAAGCCAGCTTCACTGCTGTACTTAGGTTCCAACCCACCCACCGACCACCCCCCCCCCAACCCCCTCCCAACTACTGGTGCTAAATTCGCCGGCTGTCAGAAAAGTTGATAGAGTGCCTGAGGATTGTCGTGCCTAGTTCGCCGAAAAGACCGGCACGCAGTACTCCATTTTTCACGCTGTTATGACACTTAAAATTTTTTCAGGGAAATTCTGCCCATAGTCTCCCAAGAGAAGCAGCCATTTTCTTCACTGAACAAGAAGATTATTTCCCAGAAGTAGCTTTCTTGATCTGGTGATTATTTGCTGCATTTAGCTCATAGAGTTAATTAATGTTGGATGTTGTTTGGGAAAAGAGGTGTCTCAGAGTTCAAATAGACGCAGGCAGTTTTGGGGACCAAGGAACCATGCACAATTCTGTGTGTATAGTCATCAATGTACTTAAGCGCGGCTTGCATTATACTCCTTCTTGTGTCTTTTTATTTTCCTTCTAATATTCCCTATGAATTGTTCACACAATGACTGGACTGCTTTCTCACTGGGTTGTACACCTTTCCTAACATTATACCAGAAGAGACTTACACACCACAAAGAACCAGTGTTCCAATTTACTCTTCTGGGTGTTGGGACACTCTCTTATGCAACATCTGTGGGTTCATAACACAGACTACTGAGGCAGCCAGCAGCTCCAGAGCTAAGGGCAAGAATGGAGTTTATATTGTCATTCCCAGAACCATTCCAATGTGTAGAAGGCTCGCAACAGACCGAACACTGGGATAACTTGAGAAAGAGATCTTCCAGAAGTTGAACAGCATCAGGTTTACCCAAAAAGGAACAAAATGATTGGGTCAGCACTTTACTCCATGCAGGTGGAACTTTTGTCAATGACATAATAGCAAAACAGGAAATTGACAGGGCTTTAAGCTCTTGCAATGAAGTCCCCCGGGTATTTGATTTGTGTTTCAAAAAATGAATAATTGAACAAGTAAACTTTAATTAATGTCCATGCATTCACTCAGTTTTTGTTCCCCCGGAAAATTGCAATTGTGGGATTCTATAAGATGAATTGATATGCAATCACATAGTAGTTGGGGTCCTGGATGAAAGTCTTTCATGTTTCTTGCAAACAGTGGAAGATCTTGCTCTCACCAGAACAGTACAAACCAAACCACAGGCCAAACTCAAAAAGCAAAATAGAAAGATTGCTCATGGGGGAAAGTAATGTCCCGTGGAAACAAATGCGTGAGACAATTCAGTATATCAGAAAAGAGAAAGTGTAAGTCATGTTGTGGCTGTACAGAACTTTTGTTAGGCTATATTTGGAATACTGCGTACAGTTCTGGTCGCCGCACTACTCGAGGGATGTAGAGGCTTTGGAGAGGGTACAGAGAAGGTTTACCAGAATGTTGCCTGGTATGGAGGGTATTAGCTATGAGGACAAAGATTGAGAGAGCAACATGATAGAAGTTTTACAAAATCATGAGAGGCATGAATAGAATGGATAGTCGGAGTCTTTTTCTCAGGGTAGAAATGTCAATTACATGGGGACATAGGTTTATGGTAAAAGGGGGAGAAGTTTAAAGGAGATGTGAGAGGCAAGTTTTTCACACAGAGGGTGGTAAGTGCCTGGAATGCCAGAGGAGGTGGTAGAAGCAGATACAATAGAAACGTTTAAGAGGCATCTTGACAGATACATGAAAAAGCAGGGAATAGAGGGATATGGACCACATAGAGGCAACAGGTCTTTAGTTTAGAGAGGTGTCAAGTGTCGGTGCAAGCTTGGTGGGCTGAAGGACTGTGCTGTGCTTTGTTCTTTGTATTAAAGCAGAAGCCCATGAAATCAGGGAAAAGTGTACTGACCACCATTTTGAAAGGCTCCTGGTGAGGTGGGAAAACCCTGCCGAAGCAGGAAGGATGCCCAGCAGGGTGGAGCAAAGTGCCACAATGGTAGAAAGTTAGGACATTTTAAAATTGCCTGTCAAACTGAAATACAAGTAGCTCACAAGATAAAAGAGGAAGTGACAAGGCTAAACCAAATGCAAGATGTGGGAGAGCCACAGAAAAAAACACACACCCTCACTTCAGGGAAGTCAACAAAACAGAAAATAATTACAGGAGCATTAAACTAGAAGTGGACGGACACCCCACAGGTTTTTAAATTAGGCATAGGAGCAGGTGTTTCAGTCTTATTTGATGTAGCAAAGTGACTTAAATATATCACATTACAGCCATCCAGTTACAAGGTCAAGGTTTAAAGTTTATTTATTAGTGTCACAAGTAGACTTGCATTAATACTGCAATGAAGTTACTGTGAAAATCCCCTGGTCGCCACACTCCAATGCCTATTTGGGTACACTGAGGCAGAATTTAGGATGGCCAATGCACCTAACCAGCACATCTTTCGGACTGTGGGAGGAAACCAGAGCACCCGGAGGAAACCCACGCAAACATGGGGAGAACGTGCAGACTCCGCACAGATGAAACCCGAACAGGCGCTGGAGTGTGGGCATTAGGGGATTTTCACAGTAACTTCATTGCAGTGTTAATGTAAACCTACTTGTGACACTAATAAATAAACTTTTAAAAACTGTGAAAATCCCCTTTAAAAAAACTTTAGGAAGCAGCTTGAATTGAACGAGAGATGTGGACTTGCAAAGGCACTGATTCCTAGGGCACATTGTGCAAGCTTTAGAAATAGCAGCCAGCCCACAGAAAACCAAGGTGAATAGAGAGTTCCCACACCGTGGAATTATAAAGATTCCTTGGGATTGGCACTCAAGTAGGCAAAGTTCCTACCAAATTTGGTGGAAATCAATGAGCTGTTGAGACAAGGTCAAGAGTAGTGCTGGACTGGGGACCAGCAAGATGCTTTTACAAGGTAAAAAAATCTTCTAATTTCACCTGCAATTCTAATGCACTATGATCTAGAATTGCCAGCGATTGTTGCTGTGAACACATTATCGACAGGTTTAGGTGCAGTTTTGTTTCAAATTCAGTAAGATGGAAAAAGAAGACCAGTTTGTTATGCCTCAAGATCACTCACAGGCACTGAGGCCAGGATTTTCTGGCCTTCCCGCTGGCAGGATCTTCCAGTCCTGCCAAAGGTGACACCCCCACAATGGGTTTGCAAGTAGCGTGGACGATGAGCAACGCCAATGACCATTGATTTTGGTGCGACCAGAAGATCCCATCGGTGGCCAATGGCAAGTTGTGTCTGTCATTGGAAAACTCGCTGTGGGGGGTGGCCTGGAAAATCCTGGCCTGAGAAACCATCTGTAATCATTAAGAAAGAAGCATTGGCAGTAACGTAGGCACGCAAGAATTTCTCTGATTGTGTGATGGGATTAAGATTTAAAATTGAAACTGACCACGAACATTTAACTACTCTTTATTACCTAAAGAAAAATATCAACTAGAGTTCACTTTATCTCACTCAGATGAATGAGATACGATACAGTGGCTGAGTATGTTCAAGGGAAGTACCAGACCACAGCAAGTGCATTGCCAAGAATACCGGTGAAAGGAGTAAAATTGGAAGATTTGCATTTCATTGAGGAAGTGGAAACACATATTTCACTCATTACCAAATACTTAACTGTCACCAAGAAAAGACTGCAGGACAAGAGATAAAACAAACACAATTGCAGGATGACAAATGCATCCAAAAAGAGTATTGCCCAAGAGGGTGGCAGATTACACTTCTAGCAACCCAATACCACAGCCTGACTTTGAACAGAGAAAGCATCTTATCATCATTGACGATATAACAACAGATGAGTCATCCCTAAAATGCCTCAACTCAAAATTAGAATCATTGAATCTCTACGGTGCAGAAGGAGGCTGTATGGTCCATTGAGTCTGCACCAACTCTGTAACAGAGCATTGCACCCAAGCTCAATCCCCATAACCCCGCACATCCACCTCCTAATCCCCCAAACCTACACATCTTTGGACACTAGGGGACAATTTAGCATGGCCAATCCACCTAACCTGCACATCTTTGGACTGTGGGAGGAAAATTCACCAAAAAAGTACATCAAGGTGACTGGGGGATAACCAAATCTGAGCAAGAGCCCAGCAGTCAGTCTGCTGTCCTGGCATGAGTGGTTCTGCAAAAGAACTCATTTCGAATTGCCTTGTATGTGCAGTGAATAGCCCACAGCAGAGCAAACAACTGTCACCCTCCACGTTTCCAAACAGGATATGGAGACGCCGGCATTGGACCTTTTTAACCTGTGATTATCCCACTCTCCACTCACTTTGTCTGTACCTATAAAGACTTGATTACCTGTAAAGACTCGCATTCCAACCATTATCTTGCAATTGTGTCTCTATCTATATATGCCGTGTTTCTGAAACCTACCTCTCCACTCACCTGATGAAGGAGCAGTGCTCCGAAAGCTCGTGATTCCAAATAAACCTGTTGGACTTCAACCTGGTAATGTGAGACTTCTGACTGTTTTCCACTCAGGCCATGGGAGCACCTGGGAATGGATTTATTTGAGTTTAAAGGCAACGTATTCATCATCATCATTGATTACTACTCCAGACGTATTGAAGTAAGCAGATAGCACGGCATCGCAATGGAGGCAGTCAATTAATCACTGAGGGGTATATTTGAGACACATGGCATCCCAGACATTGTCATGTCCGACAATGGCCCTCAGTGTGCCAATTAATTATTCCACAACTTTCTGGGGAACAATTTTCTGACCTGGTAAATCTTTCCTGGTGGTACAAAGTCAGAACATCACTGGTGTTTGACTGATATTTAATGTTTTAAGAGTTTCTATTTAACTTTAAAGCGGATATGCATCAAAATTAAATGAACTAAATCAGTCACCTGTTTATACTTTGAATAGACACTTTGAGATGCATTGTCTGCTCTCCACCAATCACCGAATTTGTAACCTGTGACCCTGTTTGCTTAGTTCTCATTTTGTGTTTAATCTTAATAATGTCAATCTTAATGTTTTATAAGAAAAATGTAATTTTACTTTCCTTATTAGTTTATGGTAGCTAAAGATCCTGAGGCCTTTAAGCTCAGTATTCCTTTATGGAAATTCTACAGGTTATTATTAATGGGGAGCAGCAGAGTGCTGAGAAAGATATGGAAAGAAAACAAAAATTTAAATTGTAACATAGAAAGCACCAAATGAATTGCATTCAGATGTTGAAGTGCAGTAATATAGAAAGTGGTTCACTGCTTGATGGCCCACCCTCGCCAGCAAGTCACTTACTGATGAGAAAGAGAATTAAATTAAATTGGAGAGATTAAAGGCACCATTACAGTTAACTTGCTTAAACCCTGTTCCCTTCATGTGTTCATGTTTAATTTTTCTCTGTGTTTGTTTGTTTTAATTACGGATGGCCCTTACAGGTTCACTGGATTGATTCCGGAGATGGGGGTTTATTGTATGAAGAGAGATTGAACAGTTTAAGCCGATACTCTCTGCAATTTAGAAGAATGAAGGGAGGTTAAATTGAGGTATTCGAGATGATAAAAGGTATGGATAAAGTGGACGTGGAGCGGATGCTTCCTCTTGTGGGGCATTCTAGGACGAGAGGTCATAGTCTTAGGATAAGAGGTAGCAAATTTAAAACAGAGTTGAGGAGAAACGACTTCTCCCAAAGGGTTGTGAATCTGTGGAATTTGCTACCTTAAAGGGCGGTGGATTCTGGGACAGTGAGTAAATTTAAGGAGGAGTTAGACAGATTTTTAATTGGGAATGAGTTGAAGGGTTATGGGGAGAAGGCAAGAAAATGGGGATGAGGGGCATATCAGCCATGATTGAATGGTGGAGTGGACTCGATGGGCCGAATGGCCTAATTCTGCTCCTTTGTCTTATGAACTTATGAACTTACTATGGTTTCGCACATGTTACTAGCTCACCTAGATAGCCACATTCGAAGCAGAAAGAAGAGTTCAAACAACCACGCCCTACTTAGTTGGACCCTCGCTGCTACAAAATGGGTACTCACCATCAGAACTGTTGGTCGGAAGATGGTTGCGAACACAACTTCCAGCTCTGCACCAAATGCTACAACTTAACAGTATCTCCGATGGTCATGAGAGAATTTGAAAAAGTGCGGCATAATAAAAACATAATTGTGCTCGTAACTTCAACTTCAGGCACAGAGCACAAACTTCAAGTTGGTGCATCCTGAGGGGAGGCTGTGGATACGAGTCTAACAGAAGGAAGATGTAATAATAGAACTCCAAAGATGTGTGGGTTAGTTTGATTGGCCATGCTAAATTGACCCTAGTGTCAGGGGATTAGCAAGGTAGATATGCGGCGTTATGGGAATAAGGCCTGGGTGGAATTGTGGTTGGTTTAGACTTGATGGGCCGAATGGCCTCCTTCTGCACAGTAGGGGTTCTATGAACTCCACAATTGAGATCTTATAGAACCAAAATAGACCAACAAAATATAAGAAGGAACAAATTTCTTTCCAATATCCTTGGAAAGAAAGCCAATAGAAGCTTCGGCTTATTACTCAAGATCCGGACGGAGATAAGGAACAAGAAACAAGACAAAATCCTGCAGCCACCCAGGAGAAAGGCACTCATATTGACAGAAGGTAGAGTGTGGCATGCCCTCAGACTCAGAAAGAGGTCAGAACAGGATCAGGGAGATTGTGAAGTAATCTCATAGACGAACTTCACTGAAGTCTGAGCAATTGGGAAGAGGTATGGAAGAGTGTAGATAATTGGGATAAAGACTTGGGTGAGGGGTTAATGGAGCACCTGATGCTGATGTACCAGGGATAGAATGTCACACGACCAAGTTGTGACAATCTGGAGGGAAGTGAAGTGCTAAGATGTACATAGAGCTGTAAGTGAGTGATAAAGATTTTACAAACTGCAGTCTGCAATAGCTTTCTTAGGGAAGCAGTCAAAGCCTAAAGAACCCCATATAGATCCTGAACACATGATAAAACACTTCATTAGAACATCAGCAAATAAGATTTGATACTGTGCCACTATGGAAATATGATCAAAAATTTGGACAAACAGGTAGGTCGTAAGAAGCATCTTAAAGGACAAGAGAAAGGCAGAGAAATGGAGAGGTTTAGGGAGGAAATTCCAGAGCTTGGGGCCAGCATGGTGGCACAGCGCCAAGGACCTGGGTTCGATTTCTGGCTTGGGTCACTGTCTGGGTGAAGTTTGCACATTCCCCCCGTGTCTGCATGGGTTTCCTCCGGGTGCTCCAGTTTCCTCCCACAGTCCAAAGATGTGCTGGTTAGGTGCGTTGGCCATGCTAAATTCTCCCTCAGCGTACCTGAACAGTAACTTCATGACAGTGTGAATGTAAGCCTACTTCTAACAAGGTATGGCCACCTTTATTGAAATCAGAGATGCACAAGAGGCCAAAATTGAAGAAGTGCCGAGATCTCTGAAGGAGGATGTCGAGAAAGGAAAGTACAATGCTTTGGAGGCATTTGAAAACCAATCTGGGAATTTTAAAATAAAGGAGCTGCCAGGGAGGATACACCACTTCCCGTGTAAAAAAATACTGATTATGGACAGTAAGAGAGCAAATACATTCTGTCCATGACATTAGCCACCCAGGCACAGAATGGGAATGGAACATGCAACCTTCCTGATTAGTTGAATAAACTCCTGGGAATCAGTGGAGCGAAGAAAACATTTTGCAAATTTATTCAATGAAACATGTTCGAGGTTAGAATGCACTCAATAAAGTATCTTGGAACATAAATGTCATTAAAGGTTGGCATCAATAAAATTTCTGTTTGTAATCTGAAAACGTGTCAACAACATTTTCTCAGGAAGATTTATGTTCCATCGAAGAGAAGTATAAATACATATGGGTGGAAGTTGAAATTGATCGAGATCAGGATCTAAAAATCTCAGTGGAATCTATTTGTATTAAGTTGCATTTTTTATAATAACCTCTACAGTTGAAAAGAATAATGAAAGGCCTGGATAGAGTGGACGTGGAGAAGATGTTTCCATTAGTGGGAGAGACTAGGATCTGAGGGCACAGCTTCAGAGTAAAGGGACGACCCTTTAGAACCGAGATGAGGAGGAATTTCTTCAGCCAGAGGGTGGTTAATCTATGGAGGTCATTGCCACAGAAGGCTGTGGAGGCCGGGTCATTGAGTGCATTTAAGACAGAGATAGACAGGTTCATGATTGGTAAGGGGATCAAGGGTTATGGGGGGAAAGCGGGAGAATGGGGGTTGAGAAACTTATCAGCTCTGATAAGTGGTTAGCACTGCTGCCTCACAGTGCCAGGGACCCGGATTCAATTCCTGGCTTGGGTCACTGTCTGTGTGGAGTTTGCACATTCTCCCCGTGTCTGCGTGGGTTTCCTCCGGGTGCTCTGGTTTCCTCCCACAGTCCAAAGATGTGCAGGTTAGGTGGATTGACCATGCTAAATTGCCCCTTATTGTCAGGGGGACTAGCTAGGGTAAATGCATGGGGTTATGGGGATAGGGCCTGGGTGGGATTGTGGTCGGTGCAGACTCAATGGGCCAAATGACCTCCTTCTGCGCTGTAGGATTCTATGATTCTATGATTGAATGGTGGAGCAAACTCGATGGCCGATTGGCCTAATTCTGCTCTTATATCTTATGGTCTTATGGTGTTGTGACAAAGGATATTGTTCTGGATCAAAAGAAATGAAACCTCAAAGATCCCCTGCTACTATCCCCATTGCAGATGAGGATTGTTCAGATGTTCATTTTTAATCATCTTGATGACCCATCGCAGTTAATGACCTGATAAGTGGCATCATTGGCACTTGTTTAATTCCCTCCTCCTTGGCATCATCCTCCATGTTGGGAGGTGTTCTATATCCACTTCGAAGGATAGGAATTTGTAAATGAGCGTAGGATCGCTCAGGAATGATGCCCATTTATCATATCGGACCTGGCCAGCATTTTTTCATCAGAGGCCATTCTCAGTACTGATCTCAAATCCAGTATCTCAGTATAGGCCAGCGATGGGCAACCTAGGCTGGTGAGTGGGCCGCATGAGTGGCGCTCCTTCATCTCATTGCGCACAAGATTGAAATCAGGCTTGTTCACTAACCATGACCCCATGAATAAGATTAAATACATTTAATACACACTGAATATTTCATAACGAGTTATAGAAAATACTTCATCATTTATATATTAATAGAACTATTGTCAACTTCAAATGGGAAAAAAGAAAATAAATATTGACATTTTGGACATAGAGGGAGCGCACAGCTCCCACAGTCAATGTTGTGAGCAATCAGCATGCACCTCACTACAGTTGCCCTTGCTTTATATGCGAATCACTTCAGTCACACCAGTAGGAAAAAAACTACGTGATGGAACTCATGGAATGTGGCAATCCTGCACCTGGGCAATGGTCAACAAAATGTCACCTGGGCCAATTCAGAACCCAGCTGGGCCACATGTGGTCCCTGGGCCGCAGGTTGCTCACCACTGGTATAAATGGTCATGGGATGTTCCGCTTGGGTAACGCCTGAATGGCGCATTTAACCACCATCATCAGGTCTTTCCTTGATGACTTGATGATGGCAGCCTAATCTCAATATTGTAAAAATTAGAAGATTGGAACTGAACAGGCATAATCATAGAATCCCTATGGTGCAGAAGGAGGCCCTTCAGTCCATCGAGTCTGCACCGACCACAATCCCACCCTATTCCCATAACCTGAAACATGTACCCTGCTAATCCCCCTAACACTAGGGTCAATTTAATGAGATAATGAGATTCTCATTGTAAAAAGGACAGCAACTGCCACTTTAGATGACTTATTGATGTGAATATTGAGAAGGATCTCTAAGTTACTTTGTTCTAGATCTATGGCCTTCAGTACATTACGGCATAATTGCCGCCTCACCCACTTCAGCTGAGAGCTAAGCATAAGTTGGTATAAAAGGTACAGCAAAGTTAAGGAGTCCTAAGCTTTCCTGTACATTTTGTAACCCCTTTGTCCTGAGGATTAGACTCCAGTGTGCCATGGGCTTTCAGGCTCCATTGGCATCTGAACCTTTCATCTCGAAGACAATTATGTGATTCATGTGGAGGTATTGCAATGGGATTACCTGTTCCAATAAAGCAATTGCTTGAGTTTCTGAATCGAAAGACTCGGCCAAGGATTGCATCTCGGTCAGGATTTAAACTAAACTTTTAAGAAATTTCTGATCGTCAATACAAAAGCTTGTGTCTCACCCACTCCTGAAACTCAGCTCACATTTATGCTTACTTTCCTTCCTCTCTCTCTCTCTCACTTTCTTTCTTTCCTTTCCCACCATGTGAGGGGATCACGGCTGCACATAATGGGGGATTTGTTAACTCACATGAACAAGAGGGGTGGGAATGGGATGTTTGAAAATTTGGAAGCCTCAACCCCAACCTTTTCCCAATGTGCTCATATCCTGTTTTAATAGATGGACTGGAGGACTGGTGACTTCCTGGTTCTCCAGCAGTGCGTCAGTCACTAAGGCTACAAGCTGTGTTCCAGGAATTAACTCTGGCTAGCAAGGTATCCTGAAATCTCAGGAAACTTGGCAACTGAAGGGAGATGTGATGGTAAGTGCCTTTCCAGCACTGCATGTGGGCCAAAGGGAGTGGGAGTGCCACACCCTCAGCCCCCATCCCCACTCCTCCCCTGCACCATCACCCATAAAGCTTAGCTGCTTGCATCACATGATTGGAACCCCACCCAATGTCATAGAATTCTGACAGTGCAGAAGGAGGCCATTCGGCCCACCAAGGCTGCACCCAGGCCCTATCCCAGTAACCCCACATATTTCAAATCATAGAAATCATAGAAACCCTACAGTGCAGAAGGAGGCCATTCGGCCCATCGAGTCTGCACCGACCACAATCCCACCCAGGCCCTACCCCCACATATTTTACCCGCTAATCCCTCTAACCTACACATCCCAGGACTCTAAGGGGCAATTTTTTAACCTGGCCAATCAACCTAACCCGCACATCTTTGGATTTACCTCGCTAATCCCCCTAACCTACCCATCTTGGGACACTAAGGGGCAACTAACATTACCAATCCACCTAACCCGTACATCTTTGGAGTGTGGGAGGAAACTGGAGCACCCGGAGGAAACGCACGCAGACACGGGGAGAACGAAAGTGTAAATGTCACCAAAGCTCCAGTTGACCATCGCTTTGCTCTTCCCTTTGAGGGAGAGAGCTGACTGGTGGTGATTTTAACCTGAGGATCACCTCACCTCACCTCAGGCAATGGGCAAAGTTGAGAAGGCATGAATAACCTCAGCTGGTATGGGAATTGAACCCGCGCTGTTGGCATCACTCTGCATCACAAACCAGTCATCCAGCCAACTGAGCTAATGTCCAACCCCTAGCTGTAGCCTTGAGTTGCAGGCTTACTCTTATTTTTATCCATTTATGGGATGCAGGTGTGGCTGCTTAGGTCAGCATTTATTGCCCATCCTTAACCACTTGCACAACAGACAATTTTGCAGGCAGTGTCTGGGAAACAATTCAAAACATTTAAATAAGGTACTTCCTTTAAACCCTTTTCAACTAAAGTCCAAACTCTGCACATCTTATTTTTTACAAACTTGACGTTGATTCTGTTGATGCCTCCAAACAGCCGAGTCAGCTGCAAGTACAGGCTTTCGAAACAAAGTTGTGTCCCTCAGAGACACTGAGGCTTGATGTACCGTCTCTTTCCTCCTAGACTCTGGGCCTCTTGGCATTTTTGGATCTTGGCCCTTCACTGGGGTTTCTCAGACATTGAAGCAGCAGTAACGAAGCTGGGATAAGCGTCGGGGGTCCCTCACTCGCAAAAGGCTTTGGTCGCAGACAGAAATATGTCCACTTTGACGCCCTGGCTCCTGTCCGTGAACCAGCTGAATGTCCTCTTTATGGCTGCATCGTTCCAGCCTGAGTGTGCAGGCCTGCCAAGAAGAGTGCTGTGGTCAGCTGGTGAATGATTAAGCAAAGCATCAAGTAATGAAATGGAACTGTATATCAGCCAGTGTGCTATTACATAATCTACTTAATTCAAGTGTGTCCTGCAATCGTTTAGACAATGATTGCAGCACAGTAATGCACTGAGCTGAAACCGCAATTTCTCAGATGCATTGTTTACGCTGATACGGTTTTCCCATTTGACCATCTTCAGTTAAGTACTTAACGTATCTTCTCACTGCTGATGCTCATCAATGGGAAGGATGGTAGTTTTTAAAAGTCTATTTATTAGTCATGACTAGGCTTACATTAACACTGCAATGAAGTTACTGTGAAAATCCCCCCCCCCCACCCTCGCCACACTCGGGCGCTTGTTCGGGTACACCAAGAGAGAATTTAGCATGGCCAATGCAGCTAACCAGCACATCTTTTGGACTGTGGGAGGAAACAGGATCACCCGGAGGAAACCCACGCAGACATGGGGAGAACGTGCAAACTTCGCACAGACAGTGTGTTCCAAGCGGGTCCCTGGCGCTGTGAGGGCAGCAGTGCTAACCACTGTGCCACCCCTTTCCAGGGAACACTCTGAATTTTGGATGATCGATGGCCACCTCATTCGGCCTGTTCCTGTGCTGTACTTTTCTTTGTTCTTTACGGTTTTAGTTGGCAGGCATCATGATCGGTACTGGCTTGGAGGGCCAAAGGGCCTGCTCCTGTGCCATACTTTTCTTTGTCGTTCTTTGTTCTCATGCACTCCCGGGTCAGGTATTGCATGGTTAAACGTAAAGTCTTTGCTTCCTGTACTTGGCTCCAACAACGTAGCACTTACCCAAGGCAGAGTGCCATCTATTCTACTGATGTGATGTTTTCTAATGGACACCCAGCCAACTTGTGGTCTACCTAAGTGGGATTGCAGATTGGGGACAGTCTTGTGTCTTTGGTCTGTGAAAAGCTGGGATTGGATTTAGAGTGGTCTAAGGATGAAACTCTCATCACATTGCCAGAAATACTTAGATATGCATTTGAGGTGCCATAATCAATGGGGCTGTGGACCAAGAGCTGGAAGGTGGGATTAGTAACTCTTCAAGGCTGACATGGGCTTTATGAGCCAAATGGCCACCTTCAATGGCATAGATCATTCCATGTTCCAGAACCATTCCACATCAGAGCCTGGCAGCCAGCAGAGAAACATTGATCAAATCTAGTTGTTGGTTAATGACTGTGATGGGGTTAACATCAATTGGTACAGGTGTGGCAGTGCAGTGAATTCTCATTATAGCATGACAATGGGCAGCTTTACATTCACAGTTTTGCCATAGCTCATTCATAGCTTTGTACCTCACCACTGAAGGTCAGCACGGTGGCACAGTGGTTAGCACTGCTGCCTGACAACACCAGGGATCCGGGTTTGATTTCTGGCGACTGTCTCTGTGGAGTCTGCACGTTCTCCCCGTGTCTGCGTGGGTTTCCTCCAGGTGCTCCGGTTTCCTCCCACAGTCAAAAAGACATGCTGGTTAGGTGCATTGGCCGTGCTAAATTCTCCCTCAGTGTACCCGAACAGGTGCCGGAGTGTGGCGACTAGGGGATTTTCACAGTAACTTCATTACAGTGTTAATGTAAGCCTACTTGCAACACGAATAAAATAAACTTAAGTCCTGAGAGATTGAGAGATGGCGCCAAGGGGAGATCACAGAGTTGTTCAGAGGAACGGAGGTTCTCCAAGAGCATGACTCATCTCCAAACTATTCCTGCATTCCCCGTACCCACAAGTTGCGTTGTGGAATTGGAACAAGCATGGGGAAAGGGCACAGCACGTTAAAGACACATGGCAAATACTGGCGAATACATTCATATTTGAAAGCAAATCCGCACTGCAATGCAATTTCAGATTAGTTAAAGTTAAAGTTTATTTATTAGTCACAAGTAGACTAACATTAACACTGCAATTAAGTTACTGTGAAAATTCACCGAGTCACCACACTCCAGTGCCTGTTCGGGTACACTGAGGGAGAACTTAGCACGGGCCAATGCACCTGACGTGCACATCTTTGGTCTGTGGGAAGAAACCAGAGTACCCAGAGGAACCCCAAACAGACATGGGGAGAACGTGCAAACTCCACACAGACAGTGACCTGAGCTGGGATTCGAACCCGGGTCCCTGGCGCTGTGAGGCTGTGCTAACCACTGTGCCACCGCGCCGCCCGATTGATGCCGTCATGATGAAAATGACAGGTGATTTTTGTTTCTTCTCCAGTTTATTAAAAGCTTTGCAAAACATGTTGAAAGTGCTGAACTATTTTAATTTGGTACCTGTTATCTTCCAGTTCTCTAGAATAACCCATAATCAGGCAGTGCCAAGTACCTTTCATCGGACTCACATGCAAAGGTTGAATTAATCGTGAGCCTTATGCTTTGTTCTCAGGTCTGAAATACAAGGCAGCTTTGACCCCTCCCCTTGCATGTCCTGGTGTGTATTGCTGTCAGACATGACCGGTCAGTGCCATGTGCTCTCTCTTATTACAGTGTCATCTTGTTAACCCTTTCACTGTTATTGAATTACAACGCCAGGGCAATCAAAGCTAATTGTCTGTTGATTTAGCTGTGGAGGAGAAGGTGGAGGAGGGAGATGGGGTGGATGCATTGCGAACGGTGTCTCACCTGCCTGCTTGGGCCTTTCATCATTCATCAAATCCCTGGCAGATCTCAACCAGGCTTCTTACTCAGGTTCAAGTGAGGGTCAGTGTCTTAGGAGTTCAGTAGGAAGCTGGTGATATTTTTGAATGATAGCTTTTCCAAAGGTCGAGTCATTTTTATTCCATAGGAGCGGACTTACGAGCTAGAAGATTGAGGAATAATTCTATGACGGACTATTGTATATAGAAAAAGAAATGCAGGTCACTCAAACTAACTTGGGCAGCAGGGTGGCACAATGGTTAGCACTGCTGCCTCACAATGCCAGGGACCTGGGTTCAATTCCCGGCTTGGGTCACTGTCTGTGTGGAGTTTGCACGTTCTCCCCGTGTCTGTGTGGGTTTCCTCCGGGTGCTCTGGTTTCCTCCCACGTTCTGAAAGGCGTGCTGATTAGGTGCATTTACCTGAACAGGCGCCGGACTGTGGTGACTCAGGGAATTTCACAGTAACCTCATTGCAGTGTTAATATAAGCCTTACTTGTGACTAATAAATAAACTTTAAAACTTTAAAGATTCAATTGGTAATCACCTACCCATTCTCTGGTATAAGTTACCTGATGACCTGCCTTCGTGAACCACTGCAGTCCATATGTTGTAGGTACACCCGCAGTGCTGTTAGAGTGCGAGCATCAGGATTTTGACCCAGCGACAGCGAAGGAACAGCGATGTATTTCCACATCAGGATGGTGAGTGACTTGGAGGGGAACTTGCAGAGATGGTGGTGCTCCCATCTATCTGTCAACTTTTGTCCTTCGAGATAATAGCGGTCATGGGTTTCGAAGATGCTGCCTAAGGAGTTGTGGTGAGTTCCTGCTGCACACCTTGTAGATGGGCCACATGGCTGCTACTGTGCCGTGGTGATGGAGGAGGTGACTGTTTGTGGGAAGGATGGCAATCAAGTGGGCTGCTTTGTCCAGGATGGTGTTGAGCTTCCTGAGTGCTATTGGAGTTGCACCCATCCAGGCAAGTGGAGAGTATTCCATCACACTCCTGACTTGTGCGTGAAGATGGTGGACAGACTTTGGGGAGTCAGGAAGTGAGTTCCTCGCCACAGAACTCCTTGGGTGGGATTTTACGGCCTTGCTCAACCCGAGACCGGAAAAGATCGCCCAAAGTCAACGTATCTTCCCTTTGTCCGCCTCTTGTCCATTCCAGTGGTGGGTGGGGCATTAGAATTCGGGCTCTTGTGTCAGCAAGACAAGGGGTGGAGAAACTGAAAGAGATGAAGGAGGTAAGAATAAAGGAATAGTGGACCAAGAGGGCACTTGCTCCTGGCAGTGTACAAACATCTTTCTTACCATTTCTTGGTGTCACTGTTACCAGAACCTTTTGTTCACAGAAAAACCTTGCTTGTTGCATAATCTGATCAAAATTAATGAAGCAGTTAGCTGAAAAATTAACAGCACTGTAAGCTTCAGGTCAACATTATTCCTTCCAGTTCATTTCCCCCCCTCCCCACCCCAGTTTTGTGGACTGTTACTCGAAGCTTGCCCATGTGAATGATTTATTTGCTCGAGTGTTTATTTTACAATCACGCCACGGTCCTTAGACATTTTCCTCCCTCTAGGTTGCTACCGCTGCCTGGTATCATCAGCTTTCCAGCTTTTTTCTATCATCCGTAAAGTTCTGGCCTGAGATTCCCCATGGTGAAAACGAACGCTGTCCCTGCTTGTGTGACATGCATGAGGAGTGCGCATTGAGTGGGTTGGCCTATATAATGTCCTTGGCTGAAAGGACAGGGTCACTGACTGCTACGAGGTTTCACCAGCAGTACAGGAGAGCTAGGTGCCTTGGTTAGTGGCAGCACTGCTGGTCTGAAGCCTCTAAACCCTCTCTCCCAGAACTAAGGCATTACCTACTGTAATAAGTCTGCGGAGGCAGAAGTCCTTTCTCCAAAATCCCTTTATTTACAACTCTAACAGCAGTACACAGAGTTCTGTCAGTTAGCAGTCTATCTCCGGGGGTGTCAGAGGAACTGGCACATCCGGTTAAGTACAAGGCAAAGACTCCCTGATTGGCCCATCACTTGGAATATTAATCAGGGAGTTCATACTCCAATAGGCCAACCTCAAAGGGCTGATTGAAGGCATGACATCTATATACTTACTCAGCAAAGCCTGCAGCTTATCTATCCTTGCACTCTATTGAATCTCTTCTGCGCACTCTTAGCCCTAAAGATTAATGTGTTTTGAGACAGAAATATATTCAAATAAAAGCCAATGTATTCTGAAGAGTTCAACTTCGTCAGGACCTGTGAACCCTTGATGTCTCATGTCATCCACTGGTGTGTTATGTAGGGGCAAGTTGTCCAACTAAACTTATTGGCTGAGTTCCCTTATAATTGATCATTTCAGTCCAAAATGTCAGCTATTTTCATCTAGTTTTGGTTACTTCACTCCTTTAACATTTAAGAGGCATCTGGATGGGTACACGAAAAGGGAGGAAATAGAAGGATAGGGATAGAGAAAGGGCAGAAGGTTTTTTTTTAGTTAGGGCATCATCGGCATGGGCTTGGAGGGCCAAAGGGCCTGTTCCTGTGCTGTACTTTTCTTTGTTCTTTGTTCCCTGTTCTTTGTTCTTTGTTCCTTGGCTTGTCGAGATGATTCCACACTAGCTGTGCATATTTTTTGTTTAATCTACGAAGCTCCTTGCTGTAATCTTTCAAAGTAAAATGAATCGCTTGTATAATGAACGGATTGACCAGAGCTTCACTCCTTACTGTCCAGTGACTTTATAATGGCTCTGCCCCCTGTCACAGGTAAGAGATTGAATGGTGCAAGATGGAATCACCTGAGCATTGCAGTGTGAACTTGGTACCAAAAGAGAAAAGGCTGGAAAATCTCAGCAGGTCTGGCAGCACCTGTAAGGAGAGAAAAGAGCTGATGTTTCGAGTCCAGATGACCCTTTGTCAAAGCTAAAAGGCATAGAAAGTGGGAGATATTTATACTGCAGGGTGAGGGAAAGATGAGTCCTAGCCCCAGAAACAAGGGGGAAGGCTAAAAGATGCTCATGGCAGTCCATAGAGACAATAGAAGGTGGGAATGGCCAAGTGACAGAGAAGCGGAAATCAGACCGTAAGCTTCGACGGAGCTTCGACAAAGGGTCATCTGGACTCGAAACATCAGCTCTTTTCTCTCCTCACAGATGCTGCCAGACCTGCTGAGATTTTCCAGCATTTTCTCTTTTGGTTTCAGATTCCAGCATCCGCAGTCATTTGCTTTTATCCAGTGTGAACTTGGTACCCATTTAACTCACTCATTGCTGAACCGTTTGCTACAACATGCAACAATGACTTTCAGAAAGAGAAAGTACGTGTTGGAGTTTTAAATTTTTTTAACACATCAGTAGATTTTTAGGGGCATGGGACTGGCACCAGTAGTGGGATGTGTAATATCGGAGAGTTCCGGTCCGTAGCATCTGTTTGCTTCTCGGCCTTTTGGCTAAGATCAAGTATCAGATCAAGCCCAAGATGGGCGCAGTGCCTTATCTCGTCAGCTTGGATCTTGTTTGTCTCTCTCATGGGGAACATGAATTGAATTCAATTGGATTTTAAATTGGTTTTTGGAGCAAGCGAGGATTGGGTTTGGGTTTGCCCAGTCCATTCTGTCCATTGGCTTTGTAACTTTAAGATTGGAGTAAAATTTTTAAAGAAGCCCTGTGCTTAACCAGTATCCTTATGGCTTTGACATGCCGAGTATAGAGGACAAATTAAAAACAGAGTCAGTCATGACATAAAAGCAAATGCTGGAAATCTGAAATTGATGGCACAGTGGTCAGAATTGCTACCTCATGCTAACCGTGCTAAATTCTCCCTCAGTGTACCCAAACAGACACCAGAATGTGGCGACTAGGGGATTTCCACAGTAACTTCATTGCAGTGTTAATGTAAGCCCACTTGTGACACTAATAAATAAACTTCAAACTTAAGAAAATCAAGCCTCCTCTAGCTCACAAATCAGTTGCATGCAGTTTAGGAAAATTCCAGGTCAGATCTTCCGGTTCAATTCTGCCCTTGGGTGACTGTCAGTGTGGCGTTTGCATGTTCTCCCCGTGTCTGCGTGGGTTTCCTCCGGGTATTCCGGTTTCCTCCCACAATCCAAAAGATGTGCGGGTTTGGTTGATTGGCCATGCTAAATTATCCCTTCCTGTCAAGGGGACTAGCAGGGTAAATAGATGGGGTTAAGGGAATAGGGCCTGGGTGGGATTGCGGTCGGTGCAGACTCGAAGGGCCAAATGGCCTCCTTCTGCACTGTAGGATTCTATGATTCTATGATCTCTGGTTTATGTTGAGTTTGTTGATCTCAGAGTAATTAACTGAGGCTCAACAATTAATAAAACATGCCACAGTTCGGGAAGAGGGAAGAAGGCAGCGTTCTCGTTCCGGTTCACTACCCAGTCGCTCCCTGCTGGAAACTGCTAATTGAAAGATTCAAACTAGGCCATGCTGCCAAATCACCGGCCTAAATACACAAATTATCCAAGGATCACAGAGGAAGATTAACCACTTGGACGAGAAGCCTGAGGGATTGTCAGGTCCTGTCCAACTCTAACCCTCAAGGTTCAAAGTCCTTAGGAAATAAAGGACAAAATAACTGGAGAGGAAGAACTTCCCCATGAAGAACAGAAAGAAACAGAAATTCAGCCTGCAGAAATCTCCAGTGACTGTTGACGGGATAAAAATTCTCAATGAGTTTGAATAAAAGATTTGCTTTAAATAGCAACCTATCACATCTGTCTGATTTTTCAACACCACCTCAAACACAATATACTGGAATGTGTAGTTAAATAGACAATCACAGCAGCCATTTTATATTCGGCTATCTCAGACTAGCAGCAATGAACTGACTGGCTAATTAATCTATTTTAGATGGTGTTCCTTGAGGGAGAGATGTAGGCCCAGGCGCTAGACAATTTTTAACATTCCATCTACACTGGCTAACATTGTCTTGGTTAATCAGTTCAATCAAAGGGTCTTTAACACGATAATTAATTATGTACCAGTGGATCCCTGAGAGCATGTCTCACAGTATATCAGATGATGCACTGTCATAATGACAGACCATGTAATAAGCACTCTTGATTGATACAGTACCTTTAACGTAGCAAATGGATGAGATTCTCCGGCCTCCCAGCCACGTGTTTCCCGCTGGCGGGAGGAGGAATGTTGTTTGCTAGCGGCAGGATTCTCTGGACCCGCTGCTGTCACTGGGAATTCCCAATGGCGTCACCTGTGAATGGGGGTCCACTGCCGGCAGGATCAGAAACTCCCGCTGGCGTGAACGGCTGGGGAATTCCGGCCCACATCTCTAGCCTGGCCCTTTAAGGCTGCAACAACAATTGCATTGATATAGCGTCTTAGATGCAGTAGATGTGTTTACAAACTGAATTTGACACTGACCCCCATATGCAGATACTAGGAAAGATGACCAATGCTCGGTCAAAATGGTAGGTTTTGTGAAATATCTTAAAGGGAGGAAGAGAGGCAGAGATGTTGAGGGAGGGAATTCCAGAGTTTAGGGACCAGGAAACTGAAGTCATGGTCACTAATGGAGGAGTGATTAAAATAGGGGGGCAACGAGTGAGGCGGTGGGAACGTGGGTAGGGGTGCAAAATGGGGTTGCAGTGAGACCAAAAGTCAAGATGGAGGAGAAATGTCATAGTCTAAAGTCGTTGAGCTCAATGTTGCATCCTGAGGGCTGTAACATGCCTGATTGGAAGATTACTCAAAGGTGGCCAGTTCACAAGACAAAGGAAGTGTTAATGGTAATGAAGCCCAACACAAACTGGAAGAACAACTCATTTTTCAACTCACACCCCTCCCCCACTGGGCCATCTGTCACTTGTTTTTCAGTTTTGCTTGCACTGAGCACTGACCTTTGCTCTCCTATTAACACAATCTGGTCTCTTACCTTTATGCCACTATCAGCACCACCTTCAGTCCTTTACACTACCATTAACCTTCCTCTGTTTTGAGCCTTATACATTTTCTCCTAGCTCCCACCTTCTACTTTGCTCTAACCACTTTTCCCCCTCTTATACAGTATACGATCCATCACATTTCTCCGTCTTTTTAACTCTGAAGAAGAATCGTACAGACTCATGGTGTTGGGTGGGATTTTCCGCCCCCCACACGGTGATGAGCATTGCAGCGGCAAAAATGGCCCACTATTGGCCGGCAGTGGGATGCTCTGGTCGTGCCGCTCTCGATGGGGTTTACGGTTGTTGGCACCCTCCATCGCCGGGGAACCCATGGCAGGGAATGGGAGGGTGTCATCGTCAGCAGGACCGGAAGATCCTGCCAGCAGGAACAGCCTAAAAATCCCACTCATTAACTCTGTTTCTCTCCTGCCAGACCTGCTGGGTGGGATTTTACGACCTCACTCATCCCAAGACTGTAAAATCCTGCCCGAGGTCAACAGACCTTCCCATTGTCCGTCTCTCACCCGCTCCGATTCCCGTGGTGGGCGGGGCGGTAAAATTCTGGCCGCTGTGTTTTTTGCCAGCATTTTCTGACTTTTAAAGTTTCTTTATTAGTCACAAGTAGGCTTACATTAACACTGCAATGAAGTTACTGCGAAAATCCCCTAGTCGCCACACTCCGGTACCTGTTCGGGAACACTGAGGGAGAATTTAGTATGGCCAATGCACCTAACCAGCATGTCTTTCAGACTGTGGGAGGAAACCAGAGCACCCGGAGGAAACCCACGCAGACACGGGGTGAACGTGCAGGGGGCAATTCTCCCATTGCGACCCGCTAATTTTTTGGTGGGTCAGAATGGGAGAAGCGCATGTACACCGATTCACGGGATTCGTGCATGTGTTCCCGACACATGTGCTTCTCCCACCACTGGACAACATGCGCAGTCGAGACCACTCCGGAAACTGGCGGGAAGACCAGGTAAGTGATTTTAATCTGTTTTTAATGTCATTTAAATGTGATTATCGGGCCCGGGACTGAATTCCCCCGGGCCCGACAGTATCCCACACCCGCCAGGAGCATTTCACTCCAGCAGGGCTTAGAGTAGCTCCCCACTTTCGGGGAACTAGCGGGAGACCCCGCTGGAGTGAAAATCGGCAATCCCCCCTGGAGTCGGACAGCGAGGGTTGGAGCCCATTGGGCATGGGCACCTTGGCAGTGCCAGCCTGTGCCCCTGGCACTTCCCAAGGGGTAAAGTGCCCATGCCCAGGGGGTACCTTGGCACTGCCCACCAGGCATTGGGCAGTGCCAAGGGGGCAGGCCTCGGGGGCAGTGCCAAGGAGGTGGGGCCTGGGCTGTGGCCATTTGGGAGCAGGACTTAGGGGGAGAGCGGTGAGGGTGGGACGGTCCCGCTGCCACTCTGCATGGGGACTGGTCAGGGCTGGAGGTAGGCGCATGCACTGAGTTCTGGAACTGTCAGACTCCAGCGTGAATAGGCCCTGTCCCTTCGAGCTTTTAACGATATTCCCGATTGTCACCATTGCATTGCACAGAATGTAGGAGATTTGAGTGTGAACTCCCACTGAGAAAACAATCTTGAATTACACCATTCATCCCACCAATTCAGCACTTAGAATTTTTTTGGGAGAATCGCCCCCCACAGACTCCACACAGACAATGAACCAAGCTGGGAATTGAACCCAGGTCCCTGGCGCTGCGAGGCAGCAGTGCTAACGACTGTGCTTTCACTCTCATTGTAAAGTAATGGGGCGACAGTGGAATAGTGGTAATGTTGCTGCAGTAGTATTCTAGCAGCTCTGGAGACGTGGGTTCAAACCCCACCATGGAAGCTAAGTGCATATATTGAATCTGAAGTTAAAATCTAGTCTCAGTAATGATCATTCGCATAAAAACCAGTTCACCTAATGTCCTTTAGAGAAGGGTTTCTGCCGTCCTTACCTGGTCTGGTCAACATGTGACTCCATATTCACGGCAATGTGGTTCACTCTGACATGGCCTCGCAAGACATTCAGTTGTATTAAAGCGCTGCAGAGTGACTTCTTCCTAACAGCACCATGGGTGTACCTGTACCACTTTGACTACAGCAGTGCACCACAGTGGCAATAAATGCTGGCCTAGCCAGCGACATCCACATCTTGTAAGAGTGTTCTGTGTTTTTATTTCATCTTGCCAGTCTTCATTTCCTTTTTCTCTCCTTTCTGAGCTGAACTTTAACTGGCTTTTAGTTTAATGCAGTGTTTTGGTAATAGACAAAAAGCGATGGTTCAGTATGGATAGGGCAGCGATTATGCAATCAGTATATTGCATTCATTCCTCTCTCAGGAGTTAAATGGGAGCCTCAGGGATCACTGTCACCAATAGAATACCGAATAGGAAATGAGCTTTCAGCCATTTCTAAACGTTAGATGCTATTGGAATATTTTTTGCAGCAATTTCAGAATGAATATTGCCTTCATCCATGCACGATAACTGCGAACTAACCCAAGACCTTTACTTTCCGAAATAAATCCATGCTAGAATCCCTTGCAAGCCATTTAAAAAAAAAATAGTCTTAATCCTATTCTGAAGGTGCTGAGTTTTGTCGGATTCCATGGCAGTTCAAGCCTTTTAATAGATTGCCTAAGGGACCCTTTACAATGGTGTGTCAGTAAGCTATGCAAACACTGGGATGGATTGCCTATACTGCTGTCAGCCTTAACTGTGTGCAGACACACATACGTTAATACGCATGCACACAAACACACACACATACAGACCACGCAATCGTACGCAGACATACAACAACTTGGCTTTGTTATATAACACATCAGCACAGCCAATTACCCAAGGTGCATCCCCGGAGCTTTCCCATACGCATACCGAGCCACATAAGGCGATATTAATGCAGACTTGATCAAGACAGTAGTCTTAAAGGACGATAGTAAGAAGTCTCACAACACCACGGTAGCACAGTGGTTAGCACTGCTGCTTCACAGCTCCAGGGACCTGGGTTCGATTCCCGGCTTGGGTCACTGTCTGTGTGGAGTTTGCACATTCTCCTCGTGTCTGCGTGGGTTTACTCCCACAGTCCAAAGATGTGCGGGTTAGGTTGATTGGCCATGCTAAAATTGCCCCTTAGTGTCCTGGGATGCGTAGATTAGAGGGATTAGCGGGTAAAATATGTAGGGATATGGGGGTAGGACCTGGGTGGGATTGTGGGCGGTGCAGACTCGGTGGGCCGAATGGCCTCTTTCTGTACTGTAGGGTTTCTATGTTTCTATGTTACCAGTCCAACAGGTTTATTTGAGACTTCTTGCTGTGCCCACCCCAGTCCAACACCAGCATTTCCAAATCGTGGCTCAAAGGAGGATAGAGAGAGATTGAGGGGAGAGTTTAGAGAGGGAATTACAGAATTTAGGTTTAATGTTTATTTATCAGTGTCACAAGTAGGCTTACATTAACACTGCAATGAAGTTACTGTGAAAATCCCGTACTCGTCACACTCCGGCGTCTGTTCGGGTACACTGAGAGAGAACTTAGCACGGCCAGTCCACCTAACCAGCACCTCTTTCAGACTGTGGGAGGAATCCGGAGCACCCGGAGGAAACCCACTCAGACACAGGGAGAACTTATAGACTTTGAACAGACAGTGACCCAAGCTGGGAATCGAACCCAAGCCCCTGGCGCTGTGAGGCAGCAGTGCTAACCACTGAGCCACCGTGCCCAGGCAACTGAAGGTGTGGAGTGGCCAACCATAATACACTTGCAGCCATTGCATCTGATATCAATGGGGGAGCCCAAAATCCTTTATCATGTATGTCTCAGTACCAGACAGGATGGTGCATTAACGAACCAAGATGTTGGGAAAAGTGTTCTTTTTGGAGGAAGTGAAGAAAAAACAGTCCTATTTCACTCAAAATCGTGAAAGGATTCTAACTGGCCGGTCATTCAGTATCCGCAATAGACTAGGCTGCACATTGTTATCACACTGAAGGTCCAAGAGGATAAATTAAATGCTGCCAGCTCCGTACTTTCGATTAGACATAATCACTGAAGTCTAAGTAGATTTTGAAAGAGCAATAAATATCCAGTTTCCAAAGAGCTAGTTGTCAATTTCAGATGAGTTTCATAAATTGAAAGTCAGTCAACCCCCATCCACTTGAGCTGATTTTGGCTGGAGGACCTAAGGAAGGAAGAACACCATCTTCAACCATCTTCAAAGCTGGATGTTTGATGCCCCTCAGCAAGTTTTTTGTGCCAAGGGCGAGGGTGCACCTCTGTGACGGAGCAGCATCCGTGCCAACTGACTGTCAGTGTCCAGAATATCAAATCATAGAAACATAGAATCCCTACAGTGCAGAAGGAGGTCATTCGGCCCATCGGGTCTGCACCCAGGCCCCATCCCTGTAACCCTACGTATTTACTCTGCTAATCCTTCTAATTTACACATCCCAAGACACTAAGAGGCAATTTAGCATGGCTAATCCACCTAACTTGCACATCTTTGGACTGTGGGAGGAAACTGGAGCACCTGGAGGAAACCCACGCAGACACGAGGAGAACGTGCAAACCCCGCATAGACAGTGACCCAAGCCGGGAATCGAACCCAGGTCTCTGGAGCTGTGAGGCAGCAGTGCTAATCACTGTGCCACTGGGCCACCCCAATGAATATCATGCTGAAGAAACACAGAATCATAGAATCCCCATAGTACAGAAGAGGCCATTCGGCCCATCAAGTCTGCATCCAGGCCCTCTCCCCCGATCTATCCTCATAACCCCAGTGGCATAGTGGCACAGGTTCGAATTCTGGCTTGGATCACTGTCTGTGTAGAGTTTGCACGTTCTCCCCGTGTCTGACTGGGCTTCCTCCGGGTGCTCCGATTTCCTCCCACAGTCCAAAGATTATGCAGGCTAGGTGGATTGGCCATGCTAAAGTGGCCCTTAGTGTCAGAGGGATTAGCTAGGGTAAATACATGGGGTTATGGGGATAAGGCCTGGGTAGGATTGTGGTCGGTACAGACACGGGGAGAACGTGCAAACTCCACACAGACAGTCACCCAAGGTCAGAATTGAACCTGGGGCCCTGGCACTGTGAGGCAACTGTGCTAACCACTGTGCCACCGTGCCACCCACTCAGGAATGAGGCAACATGCTGCCACAGAATGGGGTGGGAGTGAGATGAACAATACCTATGATTTTCTACATTACAACCAGCCATACTACACTGGGTAGATGCCACATGGTGGCCTGGCTGTTCCCCCACGAGGAGAGTGAAAAACACCACAGGCCCAATAGTTCAATGTTAACTGGAATTCTGTCACTAGCTGTAGAGAAGCTAGGTTATCTCAGATTTCTAATAGCGTTTCCATTGCCTTCCTTTGCTGGAGGGGAATATCATTGAGGCCGAGCTAATGTCAACTAGTCATAATCATGCAAGCTGTGAGTATGGACCCAGAGGCCCATGAAGGAATAAATCTGGCAGGGCCCACACAGGAAGAAACCTCAGGTCATAAATTTTCCCTTTGGCTGTATCATTACTACCTCTGGATAGTTGTAGCCCATGGCAGACTCCAAAAACCGTGAAGATTCATTTCTTTCTGAAACTACCTACTTCAGCAAATAAGGAAGGAGAGAGGGTTTAAGATGAGAGAAGACTGTCTCTTGAAAGGGGTGGAAATCTACAGGATTCAGGTCGAGAGGTGCACTTTGCAAACACGGCGATGTGCAAGAGGAAAACGTCTAGTTTGGAAAGATCTGGTGTAAAATGAATTAGAAAGAAAGAAGGGCTTGCATTTATATAGCACCTTTCACAACCTCAGGTCATCCCAAAGCACTTGGCAGCCAATGAAGCATTTTTGAAGTGTTTAGACACTAATAATATAGGAAACCATGGCAGTTTCTGGGCTTTACGCACAGCAAGCTTCCACAAACCAGCAATGAGGTAATGACCGGATAATCTGCTGTGGTGATGTTGATTGATTAATAAATGGTGACCAGAGCACCAGGAGAACTTCTATGTGCTTCTTCAAAATAGTGTCATAGATCCTGTTGCATTCACCCAAGAGGACCAATAGGCCTTCAGTTTAATGTCTGAGCTCCGTGTGACAGAGAGTCCCATCACAGAAATGTTTCCCCCTCACGCATAAACACTCTGAGGTCTTTGTACCTCAGTGTTGTTAGCGGGGGCTATGGCTTTTGCATTCGCCTGTTAGGACCCAAAGTGGGTGCACCCGTAGAGGGTTACTAATGTGCCTGCATGGAAATGAAAACTGACTCAATGGGTTTGAACCATTAAGGTGGGGGAATATTGTTATAGATTTGATTATTCCTTTGAATGTGTGGAGGTTCGGTTTATTTCACGCTACTTATGGTTTCATGTATTGTGTTTTGGCGGTTTGCATTGGCCCTAATGTCTTGTGCCACAATTTATATATTTAGATGTTTGAATGGTTTAGCCCAACGGGTGGGGTTTATTCTTATTAATCCAGGTTCTTCCACCCTCAGGGAGTGGTGAGGTTTTGGAGCTCTGTTAAACTCTAGTTTAAACCAATAAAGTAGTAGATCTTTATCTTCGAAAGTATGTATATGGGAGAGACCAGAACTTTTTGAGGATAAGGGATAAACCTTTTAGGACTGAGGTGAGGAGAAATTTCTTCACCCAGAGGGTGGTGAATGTGTGGAATTCACTACCACAGAAAGTAGTTGAGGCCTAAAGGTTGTCTGAATTCAAGAAGAAATTAGATATAGCTCTTGGGGTTAAAGGGATCGAGGGATATGGGGGGAAGGCGGGATCAGGACATTAAATTTGATGATCAGCCATGATCAAAATGAATGGTGGAGCAAGCTTGAAGGGCCGAATGGCCTATTCCTGCTTCTAGTTTCGCTGTTTCTATGTTTCTATATATTTTCATTCGTATTTCCTTTGGGTTTGCACCTACTGTATATTGTTTTCTTCTTTTTAAACATTTACTGTGGACTTTTGGGTGCGATAAAGATCCAATGGAAGTACAAGGTTTGCATTCCGTCTGCCTCCTGGCCAGCTCTGGAATTGGAAAAGGTTAATTTAAGGCAGTGCCTGCAGTTCATGCTACCCCACATTCAGGTGAAGTGTTGACACTCGGACAGTGCAGCACTCCATCAGCACTGCCCCAGATCACCAAATAAGTCACGGGCAAAGGACTTGCACACACTGCCCTCTGAATCCGAGGTGAAAGTTGGAGCCATTCTGAGATTGGCCTGAGCATGAAAATACCCTTCAGTCATCACTAAATGGCACCAAGAGAGATAGAGGCATGATTAGTGTACAACGAGGGGGAATATCACACTGGTGTCGTTGGGGCATTCTTCTGTGATTGGTGCACAATGGTGGGCCCACAGTCTATAGGCCTGGGTGCCTGAAATGGGATAATAAAAGAGAGTTTCAAAAAATGCCAACTTGCATTTACACAGCGGATTTAACACGGTAAAATATCCGAGGGCATTTCATGTTTGCCAGACATAAGGAGATTCTGGGCTGGGTTTAATGCAGCCATCATTATTATATTATTATACCATTCTATGATAAGTTCTATAAGTTCTATCAAGGCAGGAACTACAGCAGCTAGGCCCAGTTACTGATCAGAGAGCCTGTGAAATCATAGAATCCCTACACTGCCGAAGGAGGCCATTCAGCCCATCGGGTCTGCACCGACTCTCCGACAAAGTACCTTATCCAAGCCCTCTCCCCCACCCTATCCCCGTGACATCACACATTTACCATGACTAATCCATCTAACCTACACATCCTGGGATACTAAGGGGCAAGTTAGCACAGCAGTGAGGCAGCAATGTTAACCACTGTGCCACCGTGCTGCCCAAAGGCTCCACGTCAGCTACCCAGCAGCAGTGAGAAAACCTCCCTCTGGATAAGTAGGAGGGTGGAATGGATTGACACAGGATTCATTAGTGAACCAACCGCCACTCATCTTCCCTAGGCCACTGCAGATGAAGTGGTGGCTCAAGGACTGAGGATTCCCCTGCACTCTCAGAAGGCAGCCCAACAAACCTTGTCGGACATGACAGAATTAAGGAGGGGGCGAGGCCTTGATGAGATTTGAAACTAGGATGAGAATGTTTGAATTGCCAGACTGGGAATCAGTGCACGACCAAAGAATACCAACACACTCCAGCATGAACATCTCTCATTGTCCATGTTAGGTGTTTGCTAAGATTGTATTTAATTTACCAGCTCTGACGATGAGTGATTATTTCTGTAAGATCAATGTGGAGATCTTTGCAGTAGTCACCTTTTAAAAAACTGAATATATTAGCAGCAAGTAGAGGAACTGAAGGACACCAAGTCCCTGAACAACAGCACAGTAGGTCAATTAGCTTTCGGTATCGACTGTGCTGTTTAACTTGTACTGACTAACTGACGATACATAATGACTGCGTTACTATTTAACTTACGCTGACTGTGTTCTGTGTAATTAACTGGTCATTCATATCAATCATATAATCTTTCATTGCTGACGCCACCACACATCGACTGATACAGTGAAACTTTGCCATTGACTGTGTGATGAAAATCCTGCATTACAATCACCCATTGTCCCCACAAGTAGGAAGATCTCTCTAAGGCCTCATTCCTCCTTCACTCTGTAATGCCCTCCTTCCCTACAACTCCCCAAGATCTCTGCTGTAATAATTCCACGGAGGCGAAAGTCCCGTCACCAAGTTACTTTATTTACACCATACATCTGTACACCAGCCAGCTCTCCAGTTGCTCCCTGCTGAATGCAGGCTGGGAGTCTGACACACCTGCTTTAAATAGGGAGCGTGAGGCTCCCTGATTTAACCATCAATTTAGACTCATTAGGTAGTTCATACTCTAGCAAGCCAACTTTATTAGCCTGGCTGAAGTCTTCAAATCTGCATTCCTTCAATCCTGGCCTCGTTGTAGTGCTGGCTGGATTTTAATCGCTCCACCTTTGGCAGCGAGAATTCTAGCTGCTGTTGGCCCTAAGTGCTGGAACTCCCTCCCTAAACCTCTCTGTGCCTTTGGATCCCTCTTCCTTCATCCAGCAGTGATACCTCCTGTCCCAAAGTGATTTGGGAAGAAACTCCTGCCCTTTTATCCCAGCCCCCATCGTTGAAGCTAATTTGTTCACAGAATTGTTACGGCGCAGAAGGAGGCCATTCGGCTCATTGGGCGGGATTTTCCGAACGCGCTCGCCCCGAAACCGGAAAATCCTGCCCGAGGTCAACGGACTTTTCCATGGTCCGCCTCGCGACCGCTTCAATTCCCGTGGCGGGCGGAACAGGAAGATTCGCCCCATTGTGTCTGCACTGGCTCTCCAAAGGGCACCAGCTCTCCGAAGGGCATCAGCTCTCCGAAGGGGCACCATGGTGCCATTCCCTTACCTTCTCCCTGTAGCCCTACACATCTGTCACAAATGCATGAAGGGGCTGAGGGTCTTGTTTCATGATTAAGGTTTTGTTGGCTGACTTTTTGCTCCCCAGGTATTTCATTTGTCAGAAATCCCTTTGAATATAAAACAGGTGAAAGGGGGAGCCAAACAAGTATTAATTTTCAGCTGGCATTTTCACATCAGTATACATGCTACCGTTATCTCAGGCTGGTTTAGATTTAATGCATGCATCCCATGTTTTGCAGCAAGGTGATATCATCTTATTTGCATCCTGTCAGACATTTGGTTTTAAGCAATGTGGTAAACATACGCAAAATTATTTTTAGCTCTCAGTTCTCCTGAAGCATAATATATTGTCACACATTCTGCCACCCAAGTCCCCAATCTTGGGGGAGTGCAGCGGCACGTTGGCACAGTGGTTAGCACTGCTGCCTCACAGCATCAGGAACCCGGGTTCAATTCCCTGCTCAGGTCACTGTCTGTGTGGAGTCTGCACATTCTCCCCATGTCTGCATGGGTTTCCTCCGGGTGCTCCAGTTTCCTCCCACAGTCCAAAAGACGTGCAGGTTAGGTGGATTGGCCATGCTAAATTCTCCCTCAGTGTACCCGCACAGACGCCGGAATGTGGCGACCAGGGGAGTTTCACAGTAACTTCATTGCAGTGTTAATGTAAGCCCACTTGCAACACCAATAAATAAACTTTAAGCTGGTGGTATAATGGTAATGTCATTGGTTAATTAATCCTAATGTTTTGGGAACATGGGTTCAAAGCCCAATAATAATCCCAACTATTGGGATTTAATTATTAAATCTGGACTAAAGGCTGGTCAGTGATGGTGACCAAGAAACATTGGCTACTACTGACTTCCGCAAGAACCCATCTGGTTCACTAAAGTTAAAGTTTATTTATTAGTCACAAGTAGGCTTACATTAACACTGCAATGAAGTTACTGTGAAATTCCCCTAGTCGCCACACTCCGACGCCTGTTCTGGTCAATGCACCTAACCAGCACATCGTTCAGACTGTGGGAGGAAACTGGAGCATCCGGAGGAAACCCACGCAGACACGGGGAGAATGTGCAGACTCCACACAGACAGTGAACCAAGCCAGGAATTGAACCCAGGCCCCTGGCACAGTGAGGCCGCAGTGCTAACCACTGTGCCACCGTGCCAGCTAAAATTTTTTAGGGAAGGAAATATGCCATCCTTACCCAGTCTGGCCTGCACGTGACTCCAGACCCACAGCAATGTAGCTGGCACTTAACTGTGCTCAGTCGGCACCTCCCTTCTCAATGTCCAGCCCCTTGATCAGGCATCTTTGATTGAGCAAACCCATCCAGCCCCTCTGAGGTGACAAGCATCCTGCATGTTTTCACCTGTCCAGCACACCACACGGTGACGGATCTGCCGCCTGCAGCTGGGCTAATCAGAACTGCAATGGGATGGGGTCAGTAAGTGGCCTCTTAACAGCTTCAGTTGGCAGGAAGGTCGACCTTGGGCCTTCCCGCTCAGAACCTAATCCTGGTGGAGAGGGGAAGACAGCGGGGCTCAGGTGCGTCACTACCCTACCTAATCATATGCCCTTCCTATCGTCCAGATTGGCACCAGAGAGGACAGAAGATTCCTATTTTCCCAGTAGGCTCTGCTTGTCCTTAAAGAGCTGTTGCTGCTCACATGCTCTCCCACATCACAGCTGGGAGGTCAACATGCATGTTTTTTTGCAAAAATATCCCTTATTCGTAAAACATCTGAAAGAACATTACAAATATTTCAAAGTGGCCGTCACACAAAGTGTAATAATGTTCAGGTTTTCTACATAAATCAATTGCATTCTGAGATGCTTCAATATAATTGTGATCTGTATAATATTCACTGTATACATTTAATGTGAGTCATACAGCCCGAGAGGACTTTTGAGGATAAGGGGTAAACCTTTTAGAACTGAGGTGAGGAGAAATTTCTTCACCCAGAGGGTGGTGAATGTGTGGAATTCACTACCACAGGAATGTAGTTGGGGCCAAAACGTTGTGTGATTTCAAGAAGAAATTAGATGTAGCTCTTGGGGCTAAAGGGATCAAGGGATATGAGGGGAAAGGGGAGATCAGGATATTGAATTTGATGATCAGCCATGATCAAAATGAATGGCAGAGCAGGCTCGAAGGGCCGAATGGCCTCCTCCTGCTTCTAGTTTCTATGATTCTATACAATTCCCCTCCCCTCAGTTCACTGTGGCAGAAAGGTCTGAGACAGCGACATTCCCCATTGCGCCTCTGTGGCGGCTTCCCCAAACTTTAGTGTGTCCTTCTGCATTAGTCCTGGGCTTTGGAATGAGCCAGCCTTCAACACCCAGTCAGGTACAACTCCTTGTACTAGAAGACCAACAAGTTTTGGGCAGACCAAAGAGAGTCTTTCACCAAGTTGATGATCCTCCAGTGACAGCTAATGTTTGTCTCGGTGTGTGTCCTTGGAAATAGCCCGTGGAGCACAGAGTCCTGCGTCACAGAGCTGCTCAGGATGAACCTCAACAAATACCACCTCATCTCGCTCCAGAACCTTCTCTGCAAAGGCACAGTCCACAAGGAGGTGGGCAATGGTCACTTCCCCTCACAGTCACCTCGAGGGCAACATGTAGATGGGGGGAGACTTCGAGTGTGCATGAAGGATCTGACGGGGATGGCCTTTCTCATCACAAACCAAGCTCGGTCTTGGTGCTTGTTGGAAAGTTCTGGTGATAAGGCATTCCGTCAGATGATCCTGAAAGTCTGTTAAGGGAACCATCCAACAGGATGCGCCCATCTCCATGCAGACCACCGCCTGATGGACCTGTGTTAAAGGTGTTGCTCTGCATAATTTTATTTCACGAGAGAAAGGTGGTATGGCTCAGTCCAACTACTTGAAGCATTCTGCAACAACATGGCCAGACCCATCCTTCATAACACTGGAGACAGGTAGAACCTCAGCACTTAGTGATACTTGCTGTTTGTGTACTGAGGATCCACACAAAGCTTGATGTAGTCACACATAAAGGTAGCCATCAGACTAGGGCTAGCACTGTTGTCTCACAGTGCCAGTGACGTAGGTTTGATTCCCAGCTTGAGTCACTGTGCAGAGTCTGCACGTTCTCCCCGTGTCTGCGTGGGTTTCCTCCGGGTGTCTGGTTTCCTCCCACAGTCCAAAAGACACGCTGATTAGGTGCATTGGCCATGCTAAATTCTCCCTCCGTGTACCTGTACAGGCAACAGATTGTGGGGACTAGGGAATTTTCACTGTAATTTTATTGCAGTGTTAATGTAAGCCTACTTGTGACACTAATAAATAAACTTAGGGAGCTCACCATGCATGTATTCCCCGGAGAGGAACTAGAATTTTGGGCAGGTATGAACACGTGTTGAGATTCTGCTGTAGGTGATGCCTTGCTTTATATTCCTCAATGTGAATATTGCGATTGGATTATCTCAGAAACTGTTTCTCTCAACTTCACAATCCAATATCTTGGGGAACATCAGTCTTAAACACCAAATATTGAGCAGCAAATACTTTTCCGATGCTGACTAATTCAGTTTGCTTTTAGCATAAATTAGACTTTTTTGCTTGAGCTGATATTAAATTCCCTGAAGTCCGGACGGAAATGATGCTGTTTGTTTACAGTGCAATTGTATTTTCTCTCTTATCCTTGAGCACACAAATTCAAATAGCTATTGATCCCATTTCTTTATTTCTCTCATCCCTATCACTAGAAGCCAGTGGCAAGAAAGTGAAAGCCAGGCCAGTGAAGATAATCCAACACTAATCCAGGTTCCTTTCTTCATTTGAGGATTAAACATTTTCCTCCTGTCTTTGACCCTGTTATCTTTCAGAGCTTCAAAGACCTTGCAGTCTTCAGAACTCAAGGATGAAATGTTTTTTTTTCCCCTTGCTTCTAAGCACTGTTCACGGCCAGTCACTCGACACTGATATACTCCTGCTTTTGTTGAATTTAATAATAGATCAAACATAGAAAGGCAAGACCATTGTTGAGTCTTTTAGCTCAGATAGTTGGGGAGAATTCGATTTGGAAACACTTCGCAGAGTGACAAGTTCAACGATTTTACAATTTGTTTTGTAACGTGCAGTGTGATAGGGTGGAAGTTTTTTCTCCTTGTCTATCATTTATTGTCTTGCGATGTCCAGTCGATCTCTCACATTTTTCTTTTATATTTATTAGTGTCACAAGTAAGGCTTACATTAACACTCCAATGTCTGTTCGGATACACTGAGGGAGAACCAGCCCGTCCTTCAGACTGTGGGAGGAAACTGGGGCATCCGGAGGAAACCCATGCAGAACGTGCAAACTCCACACAAACAGTGACCCAGCCAGAACGCATGTCCATTCCATCTCTCTCTCTCGCTTATCTGCTCTTTATTTGGCAGTAAATATAACTTCACATTATACGTCTCAATGGAAAGGAAACTTAGGTGAGGTTTCTATGGATACACACTCGCCTATCTCCCAATGAGCCCTGTTGTTGAATTTTACCTGCGCTCTTCTCTTGCATGCTCTCTCCCGTCCTCTCTTACCCTCTCTTCACATCTCTTTTGTGTGCAGGCAGTGATTTATCATTAACAACTTCTCTGTACCCCATGCCGACACTACAGTTAAGAAAGCCCACCAACGCCTCTACTTTCTCAGAAGACTATGGAAATTTGCTATGTCAGCTACGACTCTCACCAACCTTTACAGATGCACCATAAAAAGCATTCTTTCTGATTGTATCACAACTTGGTATGGCTCCTGCTCTGTCCAAGACCTCAAGAAACTGCAAAAGGTCGTGAATGTAGCCCAATCCATCACGCAAACCAACCTCCCATCCATTGACTCTTTCTACACTTGCTGCTGTCTTGGCAAAGCAGCCAGCATAATTAAGGACCCCATGCACCCTGGACATTCTCTCTTCCATCTTCTTCCATCGGCAAAAAGATACAAAAGTCTGAGGTCATGTACCAACCGACTGAAGAACAGCTTCTTCCCTGCTGCCATCAGACTTTTGAATGGACTTACCTTGCATTAAGTTAATCTTTCTCTACACCCTAGTTATGACTGTAACACTACATTCTGCACTTTCTCCTTTCCTTCTCTATGAACAGTATGCTTTGTCTGTATAACGTGCAAAAAAACAATACTTTTCACTGTATATAATACACGTGATAATAATAAATCAAATCAGTAATCTATGCCTCTCACTTCCTCGCTCTCTCTTGTGCTTTTTCCCTCTCTCCCCTCATAGTTGCATGGTATCCCTCCACCTCTCTCTCTCATATATATACATACCTTGGATG
Organism: Mustelus asterias; assembly: GCF_964213995.1. Lineage (NCBI taxonomy): Eukaryota > Metazoa > Chordata > Chondrichthyes > Carcharhiniformes > Triakidae > Mustelus > Mustelus asterias. Next base: position 10,118,271 of record NC_135824.1, read on the forward strand.
GAACTTAATGTTGGTGATGGGGAGGGGGGATGGCGGTAAAGTAAAGTAAAGTTTATTTATTAGTCACAAGTAAGGCTTACATTAACACTGCAATGAAATTACTGTGAAATTCCCCTAGTCGCCACACTCTGGCACCTGTTTGGGCCAATGCACCCTAACCAGCACGTCTTTCAAACTGTGGAAGGAAACTGGAGCACCCGGAGAAAACCCATGCAGACACGGGGAGAATGTGCAAACTCCACACAGACAGTGACCCAAGCTGGGAATCGAACCCAGGTCCCTGGCGCTGTGAGGCAGCAGTGCTAACCACTGTGCCACCGTGCCTCCCCAGCAGGAGCCCCGCACTACCTCCATTGGCACCTAACTGCCAACAGTGACCCCCCTCCCTCCCTCCCTCCCCATGCCTGGAGATCCTACAGCCAATCAGAGGCCAGCAGTTCTACATTGGCCATCATTGCCATCGGGAGTGGTGGCATCTGCCCGTAAGGCACCCACCAGAGACCTCGGGCCATCGCGGGACCCAGGACACAGATGAGTGAGGGCCAGGTGGGGATCATCGGGTGGGATTCAAGGGAGAAGGCGAGATTCAAAGAAATAGCAGAGGGGGTGGGCGGGGGGAAGGGGCAGGGGCGTGGGTAGGTGAATGGGAGCAGAGCTGCTCTCAGTGCCCCCTCGTCCCTCCCTGCTTCCCAATGCCAAGTCAATCAATTAGGCACAGTTGAATGATGTACTCCCCTGCCATGCAGGGTTCCCATGGGGCGACTCCTCTGCCTGCCATTAGTTGAATAACCCCCGTGGCTGGCAGAGACCCTTCAGTGGGAGGGGGAGGGGGATGTGGATTTTTTAAGTGTTTAGAAAATTGCATAAATGCTAATATGGAGAATGATATAGGCAGACAGATCATGCCACTCTCCCGGTGTACTGGTGTCCTGTAAGGCACATGCAGAGCGTTGAATGTATTTATTTGCAACTAGGTCAAGATCCCCCAGGGGAGCCAAAAACTCAGCAGTCAGGTATGAGCAGGCCCAACACATACAGAGTCATTTTCTATAAAATACTAACCGGAAACGTGAAGCAAGGATAAAACGTTGTGAAATTCCATGGCTTGGCTGCTCCGTACTGAAATACTGACCAACCACGTGGAGATTTGAGTCGACTTCACTCAACTTTATCAACACAAGAAAACCCAGAGAGGGAAAAGCCCACTTGCTCATCCATACGCCTCCTTCCGCAGGCCGGGTATTAAGAGCAGCCAGGTTCCTCCGGGACGGGGACCTGTGTCCACCTTCAAGAACAAATTGTGAACCTCAGAGAGAGAGGTGTGAGAATGGCTGGTGTGCGAATTAATGTCATAGAATTCCTACAGTGCAGAAGGAGGTAAATCAGCCCATCGGATCTGCATCGACCACAATCCCACCAGGCCCTATTCCCGTAACCCCACGTATTTACCCTGCTATTCCCCTTACACTAGAGTCAATTTAACGTGGCCAATCAACCTAACCGACACATCATTGGACTGTTGGAGGAAACCGCAGCACTCGAAGGAAACCCACGCAGACACGGAGAAAATGTGCAAACTCCACACAGACAGTGACCCGAGGCCAGAATTGAACCTGGGTCCCTGGCGCTGTGAGACAGCGATGTTATGCCACCGTGCCACCCCCATCTCATTAGTCCAATAGGAGACAAAATGAGGGGGATTTTAAGGGGAGGGCAGGATTGATGTGGGAAGCTCAACGGGATCAGATGCTGGAACCTGCCTGATTTTTCCTGTGCTAGTGGCTAACCCGCATACTCATTCATGAGATCGACACGTTGGGAGCGAGGTTCTGGATGGCTACATGAATAAGGAGGGAATAGACGGATACGGACTGAGTAAGGACAGGAGGTTTTTTTTAAATTTAGTGACGGCATCATGATCAGCACGGGCTTCGAGGGCCGAAGGGCCTGTTGCTGCGTTGTACGGTTCCTTGTATTCTCTGACCTCCCAGCTGCGTTTTTCCCGCCAGCTGGAGGTGGCGTGTTGTTTCCTAGCGGCGGGATACTCTGGACCTGCCACTGTCAATGGGAATTTGATGTCACCCCACACCGACGGGAAACTCGCGGGCAGAGGTGCGCTGCCGGCCGGGATCAGAGAATCCCCCCGGCGTGAATGGCCAGAGAATTCCGGCCTGGAGAAAGCTAGGTAAAAGGCCAAGGGTCATCAGTGTTGGACAGTGCCAGGTTTGAAAAGAATAGGAGAGGAGATAAGATAAATCAAGGGGTAGTGATTAGTCAATGCCAACTTTGTGATTTAAAGACTGAAAAACATAGAAGGGAAGGAAGCCTAAAATAACAAATTCCACATCTTCGAGAGTCCGGGCGGCAGGAGATGTAATAAATTTAAATTTTGAATCTGGCGAGGATTCACGGCGGAGAGATTGTAGGCCGGTGTGTTTGAAGCTCAGAAAGCACATGGGCGGCACAGTGGCACAGTGGTTAGCACTGCTGCCTCACAGAGCCAGAGACCCGGGTTCAATTCCCAGCTTGGGTCACTGTGCGGAGTCTGCATGTTCTTCCCATGTCTGCGTGGGTTTTCTCCGGGTGCTCCAGTTTCCCCCCACTGTCCAAAAGACGTGCTGGTTAGGCACATTGGCCATGCTAAATTCTCCCTCAGTGTACCCGAACAGGCGCCAGAGTGTGGCGGCTAGGGGATTTTCACAGTAACTTCATTGCAGTGTTAGTGTAAGCCTACTTGTGACACTGATAAATAAAATTTAAAACTTTAAGCTGGGTGGTATAGTGGTAATGTCACTAGTTGACTAATCCTGATGTTTCATAGATCAACAGTGCAGAAGGAGGCCATTTGGGCCATCGAGTCTGCAATAACAACAATCCTACCCAGGTACTGTCCCAACACACATATTTACCCTCCTAATCCCCCTGACATAAAGAGACAATTTATCCTGGCCAATCAACCTAACCCGCACATTTTTGGACTGTGGGAGGAAACCGGAACACCCGGAGGAAACCCACGCAGACACGGGGAGAAAGTGCAAACTCCACGCAAGCAGTGACCCGAGGCCGGAATTGAACCCGGGTCCCTGGCGCTGTGAGGCAGCAGTGCTATTTTGGGAACATGGGTCCAAATCGCAATAATGATCCCAACTAATGGAATTTAATTAATAAATCTGGACTAAAGGCTGGTCAGTAATGGTAACCAAAAAAACATTGGTTACCATTGATTTTGAAGTAAATCTGCCATCCTTACCCAGTCGGGCCTACACACGACTCCAGACCCACAGCAATGTAGCTGGCACTTAACTGGTCTCAGTAGGCACCCAAGCAGGCACCGGAGTGTGGCGACTAGGGGGTTTTCACAGTAACTTAATTGCAGTGTTAATGTAAGCCTACTTGTGACACTAATAAATAAACTTTGATCTTTTCTATCTGTTGGTGAAGGCCCAATATTCCTTATGAGCTAAAATATATACTCACAATCGATGCCAGCTAATCTTCCGAGACAATAGGTTTGATAAGATTTTTTTTAAAAAAACAAACCATAGTTTCCAACAGACACCCACGCAACCTGCCAGAAAATGTACTCTTTAATCATGATATTTTTTGCTTCAGGATTAATGGAGTTGACAGTTACTATAAGCAACTCTGACTGAACATATTATTATCAATTATAACAATTGCTAAACAGTACAATGTGAATCAGAGTTTGGTCATGGGGAAGACTGTTTTGTAATGCTGGGTGGTGGGGGGGGCGGGGGGGTGGCGGATTTGATTAATTAATTAATCTCCAGAACCCAAATACCTTTCTGTTTAAAAAAGGAGGTAGACAAAAGGCAGGTAAGTATAGGCCAGTTAGCTTAACTTCTACATTGGGCAAAATGCTTGAATCTATCATCCAGGACGAAATAGCGAGACATCTGGATAGAAATTGCCGCATTGGGAAGACGTAGCATGGGTTCATGAAAGGCAGGTCATGTTTAACTAATTTACTGGAATTCTTTGAGGACATTAGGAGCGCGGTGGACAACAGGGAACCGGTGGATGTAGTATATCTGGATTTTCAGAAGGCATTCGACAAGGTGCCACACAAAAGGCTGCTGCATAAGATAAAGGTGCACGGTGTTACGGGTAATGTATTAGCATGGATGGAGGATTGGTTAACGAACAGAAAGCAAAGAGTGGGGGAAAATGGGTGTTTTTCTGGTTGGCGATCAGTGACTAGGGGTGTGCCTCAGGGATCAGTGTTGGGACCGCAATTGTTTACAATTTACATAGGTGATTTGGAGTTGGGGACCAGGTGCACTGTGTCAAAGTTCGCAGATGACACTAAGACGAGTGGTAGATCAAAAGTGTGCAGAGGACATTGAAAGTCTGCAAAGGGATGTAGATAGTTTAAGCGAGTGGGCAAGGGTCTGGCAGATGGAGTACAATGTTGGTAAATATGAGGTCATCCATTTTGGTAGGAATAACAGCAAAATGGACTATTATTTAAATGGTCAAAACTTGCAGAGGGACCTGGGTGTCCTTGTGCAAGAATCACAAAAAGTTGGTTTGCATGTGCAGCAGTTAATTAAGAAGGCAAATGGAATTGTGTCCTTCATTGCTAGGGGGATGGAGTTTAAAAACAGCAAGACTATGTTGCAGCTGTATAAGGTGCTGGTGAAACCACATCTGGAGTACTGTGTACAGTTTTGGTCTCCTTACTTGAAAAAGGATATACTGGCACTGGAGGGGGTGCAGAGAAGATTCACTAGGTTGATTCCAGAGTTGAGAAAGTTGGCTTATGAGGAGAGACTGAGTAGACTGGGACGAGACTCATTGGAATTCAGAAGAATGAGGGGGGATCTTAGAGGAAATATAAAATTACGATGGAAATAGATAAGATAAAAGCAGGGGAGTTGTTTCCACTGGTGAAACTAGAGCTAGGAGGCATAGCCTCAAAATAAGGGGGAGCAGATTTAGGACTAAGTTGAGGAGGAAATTCTCCACCCAAAGGGTTGTGAATCTGTGGAATTCCCTGCCCAGTAAAGCAGTTGAAGCTACCTCGTTGAATATTTTTAAGGCAAAGGTAGGTAGATTTTTGAACAGTTAAGGAATTAATGGTTATGGTGAGCGGGCGGGTAAGTGGAGCTGAGTCCATGAAAAGATCTGCTATGATCATGTTGAATGGCAGAGCAGGCTCAAGGGGCAAGATGGCCTACTCCTGCTCCTAGTTCTTATATTCTTATGTTCTTATTATTTATATCTGTGCTCATGAAATGTTTTGTTGTGAATATCCAATGTGCATGAAGAGGATAAACTTGATAAAATGCTTGTGTGATGACAAAGTTCAAGACCTGTATGTAACAGGTGTTGCTGCTGAGGCTAAGATCTAGGCGATGGCCTAGTGGTATTATTGCTAGACTATTAATCCAGAAACCCAGCTCTGGGGACCCGTGTTCAAATCCCACCACAGCAGATGGTGGAATTTGAATTCAGTAAAAAGAAATCTGGAATTAAGAATCTACTGATGACCATGAAACCATTGTTGATTGTTGGAAAAACCCATCTGCTTTACTGAGTTCCTTTAGGGAAGGAAATCTGCTGTCCTTATCCGGTCTGGCCTACATGTGACTCCAGAGCCACGGCAATGTGGTTGACTCTCAGCTGCCTCTGGCAATTAGGGATGGGCAATAAATGCTTGCCAGCCAGTGACACCCATGTCCCACAAATGAATAAATGAAAACCTCTGAAGCGTACCTTGAGTCACCATCTCAGGGACAAGGATTGTGTGGGAGGTGGGTGAACATTAAGGGAAGATTTTCTTAAATTGAACATGATTTTGGCCTGTGTGGAATTGAGTGGGGATGGGTTGGATTGAAGGTGTGGGCCAGAATTCTCCGACTGTTCAAGCCAGTGGGATTCTCCCGTCCCGCCGGCAGCGCACCCCTGCCCGCGGGTTTCCCGCCAGCGTGGAGTGATATCAATGGGAATTCCCATTGACAGTGATGGGACTGAAGAATCCCGCTGCTAGCAAACAGCATGCCACCTCCCGCCGGCGGAAAACATGTGCCTAGGAAGCCGGAGTATATCCGTGAAGTTTTAAGTCGGGGTAAGTAAAACGTCGCTCAGGTGCTTAATTAATGACTTTGGTTCTTCTGCGCCCTTCTGTTCAGCGCTTGGAGCCACTTCCTTGGTTCTAATAATTAGTATAAAGTTTGGAGCTTCGCGTTATTGTGCGTTGAAGATGTAGATTAGACCGAGACACTAAATTACTCTCTGCCCTCTTCATCTTCCAGGAGCTAAATGAGCATTTACTGCCTCACTGTTACTGGTTTCTGGAAGTCTGGATGCTGATCTCTGTACTGCCGCACTCACTGCTGATTAATGACCCCTATATAAAACACAAACTGCTCTAAATAGGCAGAATTCTGTAATAGGCTGGCGCTCCCAGCACTGTTTATATTCTGCAGGACAGATTCCTCTAGCAAAGAAACTGCTATCATTCACACACACAGTTCCCTGACAATGAAAACATCCAAACAGGAACATATCAGGTTGTCCTTTGCAATATATATCACCGGGACACTGCTGCACTTGGAAACTGATTGCTCCATTCAGCCCGCCTGGTTCTGACATCAACAGAGACCCACAAATCCACTGCCTCCAAGTCTTTTTGATTTGATTTATTATTGTCATATGTATTAGTATACAGCGAAAAGTATTGTTTCTTGCGCGCTATATAGACAAAAGCATTCCATTCACAGAGAAGGAAACGAGAGGGTGCAGAATGTAGTGTTCCAGTCATAGCTAGGGTGTAGAGAAAGATCAACTTTCTGCAAGGTAGGTCCATTCAAAAGTCTGACAGCAGCAGGGAAGAAGCTGTTCTTGAGTTGGTTAGTGCGTGACCTCAGACTTTTGTATCTTTTTCCCGACGGAAGAAGGTGGAAGAGAGAATGTCCGGGGTGTGTGGGGTCCTTAATTATGCTGGCTGCTTTGCCGAGGCAGCGGGAAGTGTAGACAGTGTCAATGCATGGGAGGCTGATTTGCGTGATGGATTGGGCTACATTCACGACCTTTTGTAGTTTCTTGTAGTCTTGGGCAGAGGAGGAGCCATACCAAGCTGTGATACAACCAGAAAGAATGCTTTCTATGGTGATCTGTAAAAGTTAGTAGCTGACATGCCAAATTTCCTTAGTCTTCTGAGAAAACTCTGGATCAAGAGCAGGGGATGTAACAAGATGCCACTCGGTACTTCAAGCCCGTTACGCCATTCGATTAGATGGTGGATGATTTGTATCTTAGTTTCATCCACCCACCTCGCCTCTAACTCTGGATACCCTTACCTGACAAAAATCTATCAGTCTTAGTTTTGAAAGTTCCAGTTGAGCCACCCAACCTGCCTCGAATAGCTTCTCGGAAAAGAAAGATTATAGAATGTTTACAACACAGGAGAAGGCATTGGCCAGTTGAGTTTGTTGGTACACTGCGCCCATTAGTTCCAACTGTGTGAGTCTGACAGTGAGCTGGCTAAGAGATTTGATGAAGAAGAACGAGTTGTGAATATAACACGCAGCAAAACTGTCTCTCGCCTCAATATAACCGGGATAAATTCACTGAGCCCTTGTAAGTGTAAATATTTTTGTGGAAGTGTCAGTCAATGTGTTAGTTGGGTGACAAAGCAACTCACTGCAAGAGCAGGTGTTAATGCATCTTAAGTAAAATCACGTCACCAAACTTCAATGTTTCCATTGCTCCTCTATAATCTCCCTGAGGAGCGCACTGCTGCTGGGGTTATAGTCGCGCTGACGACAGCCAAGCTCTGGTATCGCTCCCAAGAAGCTCTCCTCAGCGAATGAGCCAAAACTTAGGTTACGCAGCTCAGTCAAACGCTGTTGTTATGAGGTGAACCGTGGACACTGATCAGGACAGAAGTCACGAAGACCAGAGACCTGGGACAATCCCGGAGTTATATTCCTGGGGTGGTTCAGATACTAGGGCTGGAATTCTCCAGCCGTTCACGCACCCATGGGTTTCCTGTGGGGTGACGTCAGTGGGAATTCCCATTGACAGCGGCGGGACCAAAGAATCCCACTGCCAACAAACAACACGCCACCTCCCGCCGGCGGGAAATGCACGGCTGGGAGGCCAGAGAATTTCGCCCTAGCTGTCTCAATGGGAGGTGGTGAAGGGCTATGGTCTCCTGTGGGTTTTTACAAGAAGTCATTTACAAGATGCACTGCAGCAAACATAGAAACTTAGAAAATAGGTGCAGGAATAGGCCATTCGGCCCTTCGAGTCTGCACCACCATTCAATATGGTCATGGCTGATCATGCACTTTCAGTATCCCACTCCCACTTTCTCTCCATACCTCTTGATCCCTTTAGCCGCAAAGACCACGTCCAGCTCCCTCTTGAACATATCTAACGAACTGGCCCCAACAGCTTTCTGTAGTAGAGAATTCCACAGGTTCACAACTCTGAGTGAAAAAGTTCTTCCTCATCTCAGTCCTGAATGGCTAACCCCTTATTCTTAGACTGTGACCCCCTAGTTCTGGACATCCCCAACATCAGAAACATTCTTCCCGCATCTAGCCTGTCCAGTCCCATCAGGATTTTATTCGTTTCTATGAGATCCCCTCTCATTCTTCTAAATTCCAGTGAGTACAAGCCCAGACGATCCAGTCTCTCTTCATATGTCAGTCCTGCCATTCCAGGAATGAATCTGGTGAAGCTTCGCTGGACTCTCTCAGTAGCAAGAATGTCCTTCCTCAGACTAGGAGACCAAAACTGCACACAATACTCAAGGTGTGGCCTCACCAAGGCCCTGTATAACTGCAGCAAGACATCCTTATCCTATACTCAAATCCTCTTGCTATGAAGGCCAGCATGCCATTAGCTTTCCTCACTGCCTGCTGTACCTGCATGCCAACCTTTTGGTGACTGTTCCACCAGGTCATGTTGCACTTCCCCTTTTCCTAAACTGCCACCATTCAGATAATAATCTTCCTTCCTGTTTTTGCCACCAAAGTGGATAACCTCACATTTATCCACATTATATTGCATTTGCCAAGTATTTGCCCACTTAATCAGCCTGCCCAAGTGACCCTGCAGCCTCCTAGCATCCTCCTCACAGCACACACTGCCACCCAGCTTAGTGTCGCCAACTCACCAAACATCCTTCAACAGCACCTTCTAAACCCATGACTTCCACCACCAACAGGAATTCTGCTGTGCCCCCATTGGCGGGTTCAATGGGTGGTGGGGTGGGTGATTTTGGCAGAAGGCCTAGAAATTGTAATTTTACATTGGGATCTTCCAATGGTGCCCCCAGTGGCGGATCAGGAATCCCACTGGAGACCAGCGTGAAACTGGTTTGCATCCCCATGTCCAATTCTCTGTTACACCAGCGGGAAAACACGCCCGTCCAGATCACGTCTGGACCAATGCAGTGCCCAAGCGTCGGGACTTATGTGAAGAAGGCCTGAGGCTGCCTTCGGAGTTCGGGATGGAGGCTGCCAGGACCCAGAAACACCACAGCAGTGGGCGTTGGGACCATCTATCAGGTGGATCTTCTAGCTTCTGTGCCTTCGAGGAGGTCCATCTTCCAGCCTCAGATTCTTCCCAGAGGTCCACCTTCTTTCGTCAATGCTGAGTTACTGATGTCGGGTACCTTGTCAATATGGCACCCGGATGGACACGTGCCATCCAGTCTGCCTTCCCCCCAGCCATGGAAAATGATGCAAAACCCTTGGGAGAATAATTAATTACCCCGGCAACAGAAGATACAGCACAGTTTCCCACTGGCCACCACAGCAGGAAATATTCCCCATCCCTGCCCCCGCTACAGGACTCAGTCCTGTATGGGAGAATTCCACCCCTCGAAGGACTAGAGTTTGGGAATGCCACCATCTGCGGATTCCCAGTGCCCGCTCCTCCCTCGCCCCCACCACCGCCCCCCCAACAAATGTCATGAAAAATATTTTTCTTGAAAGTATTTCCAAATTAAAAACAAAAACTGCTGGAAACAGCCAAGCAGCGTCTGTAGAGGGAAACAGGGTTAGTGGCTGGAATTTTCTGGCCATTCCCACTGATGGGGTCTTCCAGTCCCGCCGACATCGAAGCCCTGCTGCAGGGTCCCCGGCTGAGGAGGGGATGCATGCAACAGGAAACCCCACTGACAGCAGCAGGACCAGAAGGTCCCACCGCTGGCCAATGGCAGGCTGCCTTCTCATCCAGGAAACACGCTGTGGGAATCCTGCCCATCCTTTCACCATCCATTTGTCAATACCATTTAAGATCCCCTATACTTCAATCAAGTTACCCCTCACTCTTCTAAACTCCAGTGCAAACAAGTCCAGCCTGTCCAACCTTTCCTCATAGGACAACCCGCTCGTTCCAGGTATATGATCATAAGACCATAAGATATCGGAGCAGAATTAGGCCACTTGGCCCATCGGATCTGCTCTGCCATTCAATCATGGCTGATATGATTCCCATCCCAATTCTCCTCCTTTCTCCCTGTAACCCTTGATCCCCTTATTGATCAAGAACCTATCTATCTCTGTCTTAAAGACACTCAATGACCTGGCCTCCACAGCCTTCTGCAGCAAAGAGTTCCACAGATTCGCCACCCTCTGACTGAAGAAATTCCTCCTCATCTTTGTATCAATCTAGTAAACCTCCTCTGAACCACCTCCAACGCATTTAAATCCTTCCTGAAATAAGGAGACTAAAACTGCAAATCATATTTGAGATGTGATCTTTCCAATGCCAAATTAGAATAAAAGAATCATAGAATCCCTCCAGTGCAGAAGGAAGTCATTTGGCCCATCGAGCCTGCACCGACAACAATCCCACCCAGGCCCTATCCCCGTCACCCCACTTATTTGCCTTGCTAAGGGACAATTTAGCATGGCGAATCCAACTAACCTGTACATCTTTTGGACTGTGGGAGGTAACCGGAGCACCCGGAGGAAACCCACGCAGCCACGGGGAGAACATGCAGACTCTGCACAGACAGTGACCCAAGTTAGTGTTAAAAAAATCAAGGGGGTAATGCCAGGGAGAATTTACTCACGTACAGGAAAGTTGAAATTTCGTACTCTGACTCTCAAAGGGTTATTGGGGCTGGGAGTCAGTTGCAATGTTCAAAACTAAGATTAATCATTTTTGTTCGGGAAGGATGTTAATGGCTATGAAACCAAGGGAAGTGAATGGAGCTAAAATAGAAATCTTCCCTTGTCTACTGACTGAGGTCAAAGGGGCTGATTTTTTTAAATTCACTCTTGGGAGGTGGGCTTCTCTGGCTAGGCCAGCAGCTATTGCCCATCTGTAATTATGCAGCACTTTGGCACAGTGAGGTTAAGCACTGCTGCCTCACAACGCCAGGGACCCGGGTTTGCTTCCGACCTTGCGTGACTGTCTGAGTGCAGTTTGCACATTTTCCCTGTGTTTGCGTGGGTTTCCTCCGGGTGCTCCAGTTTCCTCCCGCGCTCCAAAGGTGTACAGGTTAGGTGGATTGGCCATGCTAAAATTGCCCCTTAAAGTCCCAAGATGTTTGGGGGATTAGCACGGTCACAGGGATGGGGCGGGGGATGGGCCTAGGAAAGATACTCTGTTGGAGAGTCGGTGCAGACCCGATGGGCTGAATGGCCTCCTTCTGCACTGTAAGGATTCTATGATTGTATAAAAAATAAGAAGGCAAGGGTGAGTCACCTTCTTGAACTGCTGTAGGAACATCCAAGTGCTGAGTGACATACTCCTGTTCCTGCATTCGTATCACTGCCATTTATATTCACTCACCACCTGCCAAAGGTGATCTGCTTGACTCCACATTGACCCTATTCTGATGTAGACTATCCCCTGACTACTAACAAGGCCTTTGATTTTCATTTTGTTGTTCACTTTCACTCTCATTCATTTTTAGCCTTTCGAATCTCCCTTTCTGCAGCTCTCTGCTGTCACTTTATATTTTGCAAAGGTTTCCATCCAGCTGTACCACTTAGACATTCAGCATCACCTGGGTGATCCTGACAACAAATAATCCTGATGTGGAGATGCCGGCGTTGGACTGGGGTGAACACAGTAAGAAGTCTCACAGCACCAGGTTAAAGTCCAACAAATAATCCAGCAGGACAATTCATCTGAAAGCAAAAAAGAAAACTGCGGTTGCTGGAGAAACCTATGGTCTTAAAGGACCTGTTTAGAGTTGTATATAGGACTTTCGCTTCATTAGGATGTCTTACTTGGCAGCAGTCTTGCATGTTATGTGGAAATTTACTGTAGTCCAGAAAATGCTGGGATTTTCAAATTACCAAAACCCTGAGCTGCAGTACACCATCATTTCCAGACAGTGTCAGAAATACGCAAATTGTGTATTCGGTACTCACACTGCTGACCTCTGCTCTTCGACCCAGGTTCTGGCTGTGAGATTGACAGGAGTCCAGGGGTGAAGATGGTGGCAGTGCACAAAGAGAGAGAAGCATGATTTTTTTTAATAATCCACATCACTGCAAAGATGTTAGCAGGTAGGCTTCTCTTTCTTGTGTTTAATTAATTAACAGGTACAAGATTTTTCTCTGTTCCCAGCATCAGACACTCCCAGGTCAGATAATGCATGGTGGCACAGTGGTTAGTACTGTTGCCTCACAATGCTTAGGGACCTGGGTTCGATTCCCAGCTTGGGTCCACTGCCTGTTCGGAGTCTTCACGTTCTCCCCGCGTCTGCGTGGGTTTCCACGCAATCTGAAAGACGTGCTGGTTTGGCGCATTGGCCATGCTAAGTTCTCCCTCAGTGTACCCGAACAGGCACCGGAGTGTGGCGACTCGGGGACACTTCACTGCAGTGATAACGTAAGCCTACTTGTGACTGCTAAATAAGCTTTAAACTTTATTACAGGAGCTACTCACAGAGTAAAGCATCCTTGACATTGTCTGATCAGACAATGATGTGGAGATGCCGGCGTTGGACTGGGGTAAACACAGTAAGAAGTCTCACGACACCAGGTTAAAGTCGAACAGGTTTATTTGGTAGAACAAGCCACTAGCTTTCGGAGCTTTGTGAACAGAACTCCCACTTACCTGATGAAGGGGCAGCGCTCCGAAAGCTAGTGGCTTGTGCTACCAAATAAACCTGTTGGACTTTAACCTGGTGTTGTGAGACTTCTTACTGTGATCAGACAATCACAGGTCAGGGTCAGGCATGAATTAGATGCGGGGTAAGGTCCCTTCTACATTCACTCCATTGAGTACTCCAAGTCAGGGGGTTAGATGTACGGAAATGCTTTCTGTGCATTATGTCATCAAGAATTACAATGTCAAAGGTGGGAAGACAGATGCAGGGGATTGCTCCTTAATATGCTTTTATTAGAAGATAATCTCCTTCTCCACCAGGGAAGTTTCTGTAACATCCCTATGGACCATCTTCATGGCTTTTCGGAACAGAGTTGCCAACGTCAGGGAAATATTAGGACTGAAATATATGATCAAAAAAGTATCAGGCCACAAACCTGTGTTAATATATCTGATACGTTAGTGTTCACCAAATATAGGATCGGAATCTATATGATAGGAAAGGATAGAAATGTCAATTATTGGGGGACATAGGTTTAAGGTAAAAGGGAGAAAGTTTAAAGGAGTTGTGAGAGGCAAGTTTTTTTAAACAGAGTGTGGTAAGTGCCTGCAATGCATTGCCAGAGGAGATGGGAGAAGCAGATACAATAGCAACGTTTAAGAGGCATCTTGACAGATACATGAATAGGCAGGGAATAGAGGGATATGGATCATGTAGAGGCAACAGGTCTTTAGTTTAGAAAGGCATCATGTGTGGTTGCAGGCTTGGTGGGCCAAAGGGCCTGTTCCTGTGCTGGACTCTTCATTGTTCTTTGAAGGGACTAGCATTGTTCTTAGAAAGGAAGGGGGAGGTGTGGTGTTATTGATTAAGATGAGCATTGCAGTTTTGGAGAGAGAAGATGTCCCAGAGGGGGGTCAAGGACAGAATCTATTTGGCTAGAGCTAAGGAACAAAAAAGGTGCTGTTGCATTGCTTGGTCTAGTCTATAGACCATCAACCGGTGGGAAGAACATAGAGGAACAAATCTGCAAGGAAGTTACAGAGAAGTGCAAAAACGATAGAGTCGTTACTATGGGGAACTTTAATTGTCTGAACATAGGTTGGGGTAGTAGTAGTGGAAAGGGCAGAAAGGGACAAGAATTCCTATTGTTCAGGAAAAAGTTCTACAGCAGTATTTTTCCAAGTCTAATAAGAAAAGTTTCAGACCAAGTTTCAGTGGGAGGACATTTAGGAGACAGTGATCATTGTTTCCTAAGGTTTAGAATGGCCATGGAAAAGGGCATAGAACAATCCAGAGTAAGAATAATTAACTGGGGGAAAGCCAGCCTCAGTGGGGTAAGAACAGGTCTGGGCTGAATAAATTGGAGTCAGAGGTTGGCAGAAAAAATGGTATTTTGACTTGATTTGATTTATTATTGTCACATGTATTAGGATACAATGAAAAGTATTGTTTCTTGCGCGCTATACAGACAAAGCATACCGCTCATAGTGAAGGAAAGGAAAGGGTGCAGAATGTAATGTTACAGTCATAGCTAAGGTGTCGAGAAAGATCAACTTAATATATGGTAAGTCCATTCAAAAGTCTGATGGCAGCAAGGAAGAAACTGTTTATGAATCAGTTGGTGTGTGATCTCAGACTTTTGTATCTTTTTCCGACGGAAGAAGGTGGAAGAGAGTATGTCTGGGGGACGTAGGATCCTTGATTATGCTGGCTGCTTTTCCGAGGAGGCAGGAAGTGTAGACAGAGTCAATGGATGGGAGGCTGGTTTGCGTGATGGACTGGGCTTCATTCACGACCCTTGGCAGTTTGTTGCGGTCTTGGACAGAGCAGGAGTCATGCCAAGCTGTGATACTACCAGAAAGGATGCTTTCTATGGTGCATCTGCAAAGCTTGGTGAGAGTTGTAGCGGACATGCCAAATTTCCTTAGCCTCCTGAGAAAGTAGAGGTGTTGGTGGGCTTTCCTAACCATAGCATCGGCATGGGGGGAACCAGGACAGGTTGCTGGTGATCTAGACATCTGGAAACTTGAAGCTCTCAACCACTTCCACTTCATCTCCATTGATATACCTACAACCCTAGCTTTTAACAATAGGGGCATCTAGTGACATGGTGGCACAGTGGTTAGCACTGCTGCCTCACAGCACCAGGGACCCGGGTTCGATTCCTGGTTTGGGTCACTCGTTCTCCCCGCTTTGCGTGAGTTACCACCGGGTGCTCCCACAGTCTGAAAGACATGTAGGTTAGGTGCATTGGTCATGCTAAATTCTCCCTCAGTGTACCCGAACAGGTGCCGGAGTGCGGTGACTTGGGGATTGTAACTTCATTGCGGTGTTAATGTAAGCCTACTTGTGACACGAATAAATAAACTTTAAAAACTGGAGTAAATGAGCAGGGAGGTTATGTTGAACTTATGGCTCACTATCACCTTCTCAAGGACAATTAGGGATGGGCAATGAATGCTGGCCTAGCCAGCGGTACGCATATCCTGTGAATGAATGAATAAATAAATAACACTAGATTGGTATCAACTGGTTTCCTCCCACAGTCCAAAGATGTGCAGGTTAGGTGCATTGGCCGTGTTGAATTGCCCCTTAGCAGGTTAGAGGGATTAGCGGAGTAAATTGGGAATAGCGGGCAATTGGGAATAGTTTAGTGGTTAAAACTGTGTGGTATGGACAAGTTGGGCCAAAGGGCCTGTTTCCAGACTGTAAACCTCTAGGACTCTAATTGTTCATTCAGAGACCTTGCGTAGACAGGATGGGCCGAATGGCCTCCTTCTGCACGATAAGGTTTCTATGATTTCTATTCAGTTCTGGATGCCACACTTCAGGAAGGCTGTGAACGGATTGGAGAGAGTGCAATAAAGATTCACAAGAATGATTCCAGGGATGAGAAACTTCAGTTAGTAAGATCGATTGGAAGTGTTAGGTCTTTTTACCTTGGAGAAAAGGAGGTTGCCAGGGGATTTGATAGAGGTATTCAAAATCATGAGGTGACTGGACAGAGGTGAAAGGGAGAAACAATTTCCACTTGTGAAAGGATAGGGAATAAAAGGGCACAGATTGAAAGTAATTGGCAAAAGAAGCAAAAGCGACACGAGAAAAAAATGTTTTCACACAGCAGGTAGTTAAGATCTGGAATGCACTGCCTGAGAGCGTGGTGAAGACAAGTTCAATCGAAGCATTCAAAAGATGGTGAGACGGCTGGAGAATGGCAGCAATAAATTTAGATAAATGCGAGGTGATGCATTTTGATAAATCGAACCAGGGCAGGAGTTACTAAGTTAATGGTAGGGCGTTGGGGAGAGTTATAGAACAAAGAAATCTAGAGGTACAGGTTCATAGCTCCTTGAAAGTGGAGTCACAGGTGCACAGGGTGGTGAAGAAGGCATTTGGCAAGTTTGGTTTCATTGGTCAGAACATTGAATACAGGAGTTGGGATGTCTTGTTGAAGTTGTACAAGACATCGGTAAGGCCACACTTGGAATACTGTGTACAGTTTTGGTCACCCTATTATAGAAAGGATATTAGTAAACTAGAAAGAGTGCAGAAAAGATTTACTAGGATGCTACCGGGACTTAGTGGTTAGAATTATAAAGAGAGGCTGGATAGACTGGCACATTTTTCCCTGGAGCATAGGAGGCTGAGGGGTGATCTTATAGAGGTCTATAAAATAATGAGGGGCATAGATCAGCTAGATAGTCAACATCTTTTCCCAAAGGTAGGGGAGTCTAAAACTAGAGGGCATAGGCTTAAGATGAGAGGGGAGAGATATAAAAGGGTAATTTTTTTACACAGAGGGTGGTGAGTGTCTGGAACAAGCTGCCTGAGGTAGTAGTGGAGGCAGGTACAATTTTGTCTTTTAAAAAGCATTTAGACAATTACCATGGGTAAAATGGGTATAGAGGGATATGGGCCAAACATGGGCAATTGGGAATAGCTTCATGGTAAAAACTGTGTGGTATGGACAAGTTGGGCCAAAGGGCCTGTTTCCAGACTGCAAACCTCTATGACTCTAATTGTTCATTCAGAGACCTTGCATAGACAGGATGGGCTGAATGGCCTCCTTCTACATTCTAACAATTTCATGATTTATGATATTAACTATGTGATCATATTAAACTCAGATAAGAAACTCCGGATGGGATTTTATGGTCTCGCTCGGGCGAGATCGTGAAATCCCGCCCAAAGCCAATGGAGGTTTCCGTTCTGGGAACCTCCGGGCGAGGTGGGAGAGTTTCAGCCTCTTTCTCCAAAGAGATGAGAATTGTTAGGTCTGTTCTTAAATGAGATTTCACCAATTTGATGCTAAATTTGGAGTAGTTTTACACTGTGGACCCAAACTGATGAGGAATAATGTTTCGACTGTCCAATCTCATTTGACATCGGAACATTACAATTGACAGTGAGGAAACCTTCAGCCCATCATTCTGGGATAGATTTGCAAGGACAGTGGCTAATAACCCAGTCTTTAGACAATACAATTTTAACTGGGTGGAAATCGACCATTATCTGGGCAACTATCAATCTATCATTTAATTCCCTAGGGCACAGAGGACTGATGTGAGAAGACTCTAAAAATGCTACTGAAGAACTGCTTTGCTGTTGTAACAATAATACAATGACTACTTTGGACACTTAAATATGTATGTAGACACTTTGTTCTGCCTATTTGCTTTCATAAAATCATAGAATAGAAACATAGAATCCCTACAGAGCAGAAGGAAGCCATTTGGCCCATTGAGCCTGCTCTGACAGCAATCCCACCCAGGCCCAATCCCCGTAATGCCAAGTATTTACCCTCCTAATCCCTCTGTCACTAAGGGGCAATTTTAGCACGGCCATCAACCTAATCCACACATCCTTGTCTTCCCTATTCACTCATTCTTTTACATAATCAAATTTTATTTTACAATATTTTCATCATTTAATATTTCTCTTCCGCTCCACCCCCTATTTCCTATTTTAATGCCAATCTTATATTCATAAGATTTGATCCGTGGTTGGCTGGTGAAATGTTCCCAATATCATTTTTTAGCCTCAATCTCTGATGTTTGGCTCCAGCTGTGAGATTAGGGTGAATAGATTAAAAATGAGTTGTGGTTTTCTTTGATTGGTGTTGTTTGCCGTAACCTTTTTACAAGATGGCTCATCCGAGGCTAAGAAGGTCCAGTCAGAGGCAATTTAATAAACTGATGTTAAGAAGTTCCTCACACAAGGAGTGATTAGCACATGGAAAGGCCTCCAGTTAAAATAGCGCTCGTGAAAGCTCGCAGAATAAGTTAAGGAACTTTTGAAGCTCAGCTGCAGATCAGCGGCACGGTGGCACAGTGGTTAGCCCTGCTGCCTTGCAGCTCCAGGGACCTGGGTTCGATTCCAGCCTCGGGTTACTGTCTGTGCGGAGTTTACACATTCTCCCAATATCTGTGTGGGTTTGCTTCAGTTTCCTCCCACAGTCCAAAGCTGTGCGGGTTAGATTGATTGGCCATGCTAAATTGCCCCTTAGTGTCCTGGGATGCATAGGTTAGTGGGGTAAATATGTGGAGTGACGGGGATAGGGCTTGGGTAGGATTGTTGTCAGTGCATACTCAATGGGCCGAATGATCTCCTTCTGCGTTGTAGGATTTCTATATGATCGGCCATGATCTCATTGGGCGGTGGAACAGGCTGGAGGTGTTTAATGGCCTCTTCTTGTGCTGGTGTAATAGTTTAACTAGATGTGGGACTTTAGAGTCTTTTATGATAGAACATATAAGACTGATTAAATGAGTTTTCTCATCGGTATCTATCTTGTGCCACTGGGTTTACTGAGTTAACTCCTTGTTGTGGCGTAAAGGTTAAGGCTGTTTTAACATTGGTCTGTTTAAGTGCTATGAATTCTATCAGCCCATCCCACTCAAGGGCAATCTGGGCAACAAATGCTGGCCTTGGCAGCAATGCTCACATTCCATGAAAGAATTCAGAAATCTGATCTGTGGTAGTTTCTTTTTTTAAATTCATTTGTGGGGCTTAGGCATCGCTGGCTGGCCAGCAGTTATTGCCCATCCCTAGTTGCTCTTGAGACTATGCCATTTCAGAGAGCAGTTGAGAGTCAACCACATTGCTGCGGCTCTGGAGTCACATGTAGGTCAGACCAGGTAAGGACGGCAAATTTCCTTCCCTAAAGGACATTAGTGAACCAGATGGTTTTTCTGACAATCGACAATCGTTTCATGGTCATCAGTAGATTCTTAATTCCAGATTTTTTTTATTGAATTCAAATTTGACCATCTGCCGTGGCGGGATTTGAACTGGGGTCCCCAGAACATTAGCTGAGTTTCTGGATTAATACTCTAGTGATAATACCACTGGGCCATCACCTCCACACGAGCCTCCTCAGATACTGGGCGGGCTTTTCCAGCCATGGGCGCCCCAAGACTGGAAACTTCCACCCAAAGTCAACAGGCCTTCACATGGTCCGTCGAATTTTCTGTCCCTCCCGTTATGACTCCGACGGTGGGCGGGATGGGAAAATTCCACCCACTACCCCTTCAAACCCAATTAGAATGACCTTCTATTCCTTTTACCTCTTGTACTTCTTGTTTCCCGAGTTGATGTTGCTATAAATGTATTTATCCTATTTGTCTCCCACTCTAAGTGACGGCAGGTTCCATAATTACTCCCCAATTGAAGAAGATTCTCTTAAATTCCTTATTGGACTTATTCACAGCCTGCCTTACATTTATGACTCCTAGTTTTGATCTCTCCCACAAGTGGAAATATCTTCTCCACCCTGTCAACCCCTTCATGCTTACCCGGCAGGGGTGATGTTAGATGGGTTCTTAGCAATTTTTCAAGGCCATCTCGGCCTTTTGGCTAAGATGAAGCGTTACATCTAGCCCGGGATGGGGTGCAATGCCTCATTCTGTCAGCATCGTTCCCCATTGTCCACAAGGCTCCTAATGTCCTCAAAGAATTCCAGTAAATTAGTTAAACATGACCTGCCTTTCATGAACCCATGCTGCATCTTCCCAATGGGACAATTTCTATCCAGATGTCTCGCTATTTCTTCCTTGATGATAGATTCATGCTTTTTTCCCATTACAGAAGTTAAGCTAACCGGCCTATAGTTACCCGCCTTTTGTCTATCTCCTTTTTTAAACAGTGGCGTCACATTTGCTGTTTTCCAATCTGCGGGAATTGCCCCAAAATCCAGCAAATCTTGGTAAATTACCACGAGTGCATTTGTTATTTCCTTCATCATCTCTGTTAGTACCCTGGGATGCACTCCATCAGGGCCAGGAGACTTATCTACCTTTAACCCCATTAGTTTGCCCTTCACTTTATTATCATTATGTTTAATGATAATGATTGTTTCTGGGTCCTCACCTACCGTAGCCTTCTTGTCATCAATTTTTGGCATGTTATTTGTGTCTTCCACTGTGAAGACAGGCACAAAATGCCTATTCAATGCCTTGGCCATGTCCTCATTTCCCGTTATTAAACCCCCCCTTCTCATCCTCTAAAGGACCACTCTTTTTCATTTTATATATTTGTAGAAACCTTTGCTGTTTTTATATTCTGACAAGACCTGGCCCTGGTTTGTATGCTTGAGTAGAATTTCAGATCTGACTTGCATCTTTAGATTGGAAGAATATTTCAAATTGAGGAAATATTTCTTTGTAAGGGAAGGCCCATAGAATGAACTCTCCTGACTTCTTGTTTATCGCACTCTTGACAACTGATTGCTATAAAGTCAGAAAATGGAGGAAACTGGTAATCTTTGTGAAAAGAGTGAAATATTGGTTTAATTATAGAATCTAATCAGCGAGACACAGTTGAGATTTAATTTACCGTGACTTATTTTAAGCACAGGTTGAATGAGTGCTAGCAGTCAATGGTTTGGTCTCCTCAGGGGACCTCATCTTGTACTAAACAAATTTAATGGATTGTGAATGTGAAGTTATCCTTTTTTTTAAACAAAAAGTGCCACTGGTATGTATAAAAATTGATAAACGTTTGGTTTTCCTCGGTTGGAAAATAGCTCCAGTCATGCGGCAGTGCATTAATTCATATCTTTGTCACCCACTGGTTAAAAGTACCGCTGAAATCCTTTTCATGAAGCCAAAATCCCTTTAACGCAAGGTGTGTCAGTGATAAAAGCTTCAATCAGAGTTCCAAATTGCTTAAGGAGTGGATCGTGCTCTCACGGACCAGACTATTTGCAGGTGGCAGCACCAGTTTCTGCACAATTTATTCTGAGGGTCAATGTTGGTATAAAAATCAGGGTCATCTTAGTATTGTTTTCTCCCTAGCCTCGTGAGCAAGGAACCGGAATTTTATGTTCGGACCAAAGCCAGTCTCTTTCTGCAAGCAAAATATAAATCTTGTGTTTGTGGCATTATATGTACAAAACAATGCTTAATTAATTGAAAAGTAGGAAGCAATGGCCTAGTGGTATTATCACTAGACTATTATTCCAGAAACTCAGCTAATGTTCTGGGGACCGGGGTTCGAATCCCACCACAAATGGTGGAATTTGAATTTCATTTAAAAATTTGGAATTAAGAATCTACTGATGACCATGAAACCATTGTCAGGAAAACCCACCTGGCTCACTCATGATCTTTAGGGAAGGAAATCTGCTGTCCTTACCTGGTCTGGCCTACATGTGATTCCAGAGTAATGTGGTTGAATCTCAACTGTCCCTTGGGCAACTAGGGATGGGCAATAAATGCTGGCCAGCCAGTGACACCCATGTCCCACATATAAATAAATAAAAGAGCCATGCCTGAGTTTTATCAAGGCTAATTCTCTCTCACATTATGGACAACCTGTTTTATTCAGAATTCCACCTCACTATTTTCTCTAATTTTCTGTTGTGTCTGTGAAACAACAAGTCTTGAAGAACTATGTGTAACTATATGCGCATGTACAGTTAAGGTACAGGCAAGGTGTTACCTCCATGTCTTTATCCTAACACATCTCTCTATTCAACACCACACTGACCCTTGGTTTGGGTTATGTGCCTTCTAACATCATTATGTGCATGGTCCTATACTCAATCCCACATTAAACCCTGCATTAAACCTAATCCGGTTTCCTCCCACAGTCCAAAGATGTGTAGGTTAGGTGGATTGGCCATGCTAAATTGCCCCTTAGTGTACAAGGATGTGTAGGTTAGACAAATTAGTTGCGGTAAATGTGTGGGGTTACTGGAATAGGGCAGGGAAGAGGGCTTGGGTAAGGTGGTCTGTCAGAGAGTTGGTGCAGACCTAATGGACCGAATGACCTCTTCTGCACTGTGGGTATTCTATGATTCTTCTGAGTGTTATCAAAATGGAAAATTTTGTTCTCTGAGCATTCTGTTAGTATCCAAGACTTGAAGGCCATTTGAGGCAAGTCCCAAATTGAGTGTGCTCCAACAATGGGTCTGAACTCCAACAAAACCACATTCTTCTTATACATTTGTCACCTTTTCCATGTCCCACACGGACCATCTTGTGATTTCACTGAGTGTAATTCACAAATTGGGGGAGTTTTGCCTTGGACTTATATTCATTAGATGAGATTGCCCTGAGCTGCTTTCTTATTGAGCCGTCCAGCCTAATCCCACTTTCTAGCAGTTGGTCTGTAGCCCTGCAGGGCTTCACAGCGAGGGCACAGCAATTTCGGCCTTTCAACGCAGGTTCAATTCAAAACCAGATGCTTCAAAGGCCAGAGTCTGCCTTGCAGTTACTGAGGTGCTTTTTTAATGTTTCAATAAAATGTCTTCTCATTTTGAAAGTAGCTGAGTTGAGCGTCGGAGCATTATGCATTCATCCCAGGGCCTCGGAATTGGCAGTCAGTGATAATTGCAAAACTCTGGAGAGTAAGGCTGACGGGTCGGCAGGAAGAGATTGCTCCTGATGCTTCCTCAGCAATGTGCGCCTTGCTAAAGTCGATATCGGAGCTCGGTCTCCGTGCTGCAGAACCCACAGTTCGAGGCTCATAAAGCCACTAATTTTGGCAGTTTTACAGCTGCAGTGTTGGCTTTATTAGAGGATCAAAATCTGTCCAGCATTTAGTATAGGAGCTGCAAGAGTTCGAGTATTCAATTTATCTTGAGCTAACATAATAATAGAGACCTTCCCAAACGAGCCAAGTATTTTTAACCAGGATAACAAAGTAGAAGTTTAACAGCAATGCTGACTCTTCACTAGAGCAAGTGACGTGTGCAATGCAGTGAAATTCTGCACAACAGATACTACTGAGAGAAGTGCAGTATTTCATAAGTCCCAAAGGCAGTAAGGCTGCCACACTCTTTGCACACCCAAATTTAGGTCTATTTTACATAACCAAGGGAATGCTAAGCAGCGTTTCACATAAGCTACACCTATCGTACATTAATAGAGTTAATTATTCAATCGTAGAATCAAATGGCACTGAAAGGTTCAGGTCGTCATACCTCTTTGAAAAAGACATTAGGACACATGGTGGCACAATGGTTAGCACTGCTGTCACACATTCTGCCACCCATGTCCCCAGTCTTGGGGAAGTGGGGCGGCACGGTGGCACAGAGGTTAGCACTGCTGCCTCAGAGCGCCAGGGACCCGAGTTCGATTACCGGCTTGGATCTCTGTACGGAGTCTGCGCAATCTCCCCGTGTCTGCGTGGGTTTCCTGCTCCGGTTTCCTCCCACCGTCCAAAGACGTGCTGGTTACGTGCATTGGCCATGCTAAATTCTCCCTCAGTGTACCTGAACAGGTGTCGGAGTGTGGTGACTGGGGGATTTTCACAGTAACTTCATTGCAGTGTTAATATAAGCCTACTTGTGACTAATAAATAAGCTTTGAAATTCAATTTGTCCCCCTTCCCAGCACCTTTGCTTTAGCCCTGCGATTTTTTTCATTTCAAATATCTAATTACCTTTCCAAAGTTATTGTGGAATCATCCCTTCACCACCTTTCCAGTAAGTTCACAACAATTGCTGTGTAAAAACGGAAATCTCCTCGTTCCACCTTATAAAATCACAGAAAGTTTACAACACAGAAAGCGGCCATTTGGCCCGTCATGTCTGTGCTATCCGAAAAACAAGCCACCCAGCCCAATCCCACTTTCCAGCATTCAGTCCGTAGCTTTGGAGCTTATGGCACTGTTCAGGCATGTCCAAACACCTTTTAAATTAGTTGAGTTTCAGGCAGTGAGTTCCAGACCTCCACAACCCTCAGAGTAAAAATATTTCTCCTTATCTCCCCTCCAATCTTTCCACCAATCACTGTAAATCTATGGAAAATCTCAGCAGGTCTGACAGCATCTGTGGAGAGAGAATAGAGCCAACATTTCGAGTCTGGATATAACGTTGGCTCTATTCTCACTCCACAGATGCTTTCAGACCTGCTGAGTTTTTCCAGCATTTTCTGTTTTTGTTTCAGATTCCAGCATCCACAGTATATAATCTATGCCCTCTTGCCCCAGTCACTGACCTCTCTGCTAAAGTAAATATGTCCTATCCGTCCAACCTCTCCAGGCACCTCACAATTTTATACACCTTTACCAACTCTCCCCTCAGCTTCCTCTATTCAAGGTGAACAACCCTAGCCTATCCAATCTTTCCCCATAGCTGCTTCCAGTCCTGGGTGGCAACATCCTCTGCACCCTCTCTAATGTAGTCATATCCTTTCTGTAATCAGGTGACCAGAACTGCACACTGTCCTCAAGTCGTGGCCTAACTAATATTTTCTGTAGTTCCAGCATAGCCTCCCTGCTGTTGTATCTATGCCTCGGCTAATATATGAGAGGATTCCATATACTTTCTTAACCATCTTATCAACCTGTCCTTCTACTCTCAGTGGCCTTCAGGGATCTGAGGACATTCACACCAAGGTCCCTCACTTCCTCTACACCGCTCAGTATCCTCACATTTATTGTGTAATCCTTTGCCTTGCGTCACTTTACACTTCTCTGGATTGAATTCCATTTGTCACTTTTCTGCCCACCTGACCATTCATCAACAATTACCCTTTCTTTGCTCAGTAAGAAGTCTCACAACATCAGGTTAAAGTCCAACAGGTTTATTTGGTAGCACGAGCTTTCGGTCCAATCACCAAGCAGGAGTGTTCCCTTCCTGTCGGGGAACACTTCAGCAGTCAAGGGCATTCAGCCTCTGATTTTAGAGTAAGCGTTCTCCAAGGCGGCCTTCAAGACACACAACAACGCAGAATCACCAAGCAGAAACTAATAGCCAAGTTCCACACACATGAGGATGGCCTCAACCAGGATCTTGGGTTCATGTCACATTATCTGTAACCCCCACGACTTGCCTGGGCTTACAAAATCTCACTAACTGTCCTGGCTTGAGACAATTCACACCTCTTTAACCTGTGTTTAACCCTCTCTCCACTCACATTGTCTGCATCTGTAGAACCTGTTAAGACTCACATTCCAACCATCTTGTAATTGAGTTTGTATCTATATATGCCCTGATTGTGAACCAAATTCTCCACTCACCTGATGAAGGGGCAGCGCTCCAAAAGCTCGTGCTACCAGATAAACCTGTTGGACTTTAACCTGGTGTTGTGAGACTTCTTACTGTGCCTACCCCAGTCCTATGCTGGCATCTCCACATCAGGCCTTCCTTTGCTGCCACAGAGCCAGTTTTGTATCTCGCTTGCCTCATTCCCCAGAATCCCATGGGCTTTTTGTTTAACAATCTGCCATGGGGCGACATGGTGGCACAGTGGTTAGCACTGGTGCCTCACAGCGCCAGGGACCCGGGTTCAATTCCGGCCTTGGGTAACTGTATGAAGATTGCATCTTCTCCCCGTGTCTGCTTGGGTTTCCTCCGGGTGCTCCGGTTTCCTTCCACAGTCCAAAGATATATGGGTTAGGTGGATTGGCCATGCTAAATTGCCCCTTGGTGTCAGAGGGACTGGGAGGGTAAATATATGGGGTTACGGGGATAGGACTTGGGTGGGATTGTTGTCGATGTAGACTTGATAGGCCAAATGGCTTCCTTCACACTGTAGATTCTATGATTCTACGTGGGACCTTGTCAAAAGCCTTGCTAAAATCCATGTGCTCTCCATCAACTGCACTATCCTCATCAGTCCTCCTTGTGCAGTTCTGAAAAAAATTCAATCAAATTAATTGGATACAACCTTCCCTTAACAAATCCATACTAACTCTCTTCAATCAATCCATAACTTTGTAAGTGATAGTTTATCCTGTTCCTCAGAATTGATTCCAATAATTCTTCCACTGCCAAGGTCAGACAGAGGTCTCTAATTATTCAGTCTAGCCCTCAGTTCTTATTTAAACAAAGGTACAACATTAGCAGATATCCAATGCTTTGGCCCCTCTCCTGAATTCAGTGAGGATTGGAAAATGATGCTCAGATCTTCCACAATTTGCTCCCTTGCTTCTTTCAACAGCCTGGAGTAGATTTCATCTGGCTCTGGTGATTTATCTACTTCCAAAGATGCTAATCCCTTCAATACTTCTACTCTCCTCACGTTTATCACATCCAATATTTCACACTCCCCCTCCTGAACTACAGTGTCCGCATCGTCCCCTTCTTTTGTGAAGACAGAAACAAAGTATTCATTAAGAATCATACCCACTTCTTTTGCCTCCACACATAGGTTACCTCTTTAGTCCTTTATGGGCCCTACTCCTTTCTTAGTTATCTTCTTACTCTTAATGTATTGACTAAATGTTATATATTTCAGTGATTGCATGATTGCTTCAGGAGCTTACCACATGATTTGATGATGATATCATTAGGGTGTTTCTCAAGGGCGGCACGGTAGCACAGTGGTTAGCACTGCTGCTTCACAGCTCCAGGGACCTGGGTTTGATTCCCTGCTTGGGTCACTGTCTGTGTGGAGTTTGCACATTCTTCCTGTGTCCGCGTGGGTTTCCTCCGGGTGCTCCGGTTTCCTCCCACAGTCCAAAGATGTGCGGGTTAGGTTAATTGGCCATGCTAAATTGCCCCTTAGTGTCCCGGGATGCGTAGGTTAGAGGGATTAGCGGGTGAATATGTGGGGATATGGGGATAGGGCCTGGGTGGGATTGTGGTCGGTGCAGATTCGATGGGCCAAATGGCCTCTTTCTGCACTGTAGGGTTTCTATGATTTCTATGATTTCTATGAAGTGGGTGTGTATCTTAATTTTCTACTCTGTACATGCAACAGCTCCTTCAATAAATCTATTGTTGTTAGTTTGAATCTACACATGCAAACCACATCTTTTCTTTTTGTTTAAAACGCACAACCCCTAACATATAGTAAGGTCATTGCACCAAATATCTTTGGGTTCTCCTTTAGCCAACTCTTTGAAATCTAGTTAGTGATCTTTGTGCCAGTGAAGAATTTCTCTGTATTTGCTCTCTTCAAAACCCCTCGTAATAATTGAACTATTTAACATCCTTGTAATCTTCTCAACTCTAAAGGAGAATAAATTCAGTATCCCTAGTCTCTTCAGGTAACTGGGTCAAATACTGGGCCCTGGGTAAAACTCATGTGACATTAAAAAAAACTCATACAACCTCTGGGTCAAAATATACTTGAGTTTGAGATAATATTTGCTTGATTTTTTAAGTTCAAAGTTTATTTATAGATATCACAGGTAGGCTTACATTAACACTGCAATGAAGTTACTGCAAAAATCCCCTAGTCGCCACACTCCGGCACCTGGTCAGGTACACTGAGGGAGAATTTAGCATGGCCAACGTTCCTAACCACGAGATTGATTCCAGAGATGAGGGGTTTGTCATATGAAGAGAGATTGAACAGTTTGGGCCGATACTCTTTGGAATTTAGAAGAATGAGGGGAGATCAAAATGAGGTATATAAGTTGATAGAAGGTGTGGATAAAGTAGATGTGGAGCAGATGCTTCCTCTTGTGGGGCATTCTAGGGCGAGAGGTCATAGTCTTAGGATAAGGGGTAGCAAATTTAAAACAGAGTTGAGGAGAAACTACTTCTCCCAAAGGGTTGTGAATCTGTGGAATTCGCTACCCCAAAGTGCGGTGGATGCTGGGACAGTGAGTAAATTTAAGAAGGAGTTAGACAGATTTTTAATTGGTAATGGGTTGAAAGGTTTTGGGGAGAAGGCAGGAAAATGGGGATGAGGAACATATCAGCCATGATCGAATGGCGGAACAGACTCGATGGGCTGAGTGGCCTAATTCTGCCCCTGTATCTTATGAACTTATGAACCAGCACGTCTTTCAGACTGTGGGAGGAAACCAGAGCACCCGGAGGAAACCCACGCAGACACGGGGAGAATCTGCAAACTCCACACAGACAGTGACTCAAGCTGGGAATCGAACCCGGGTTCCTGGCGCTGTGAGGCAGCAGTGCTAACCACTGTGCCACCCTGTATGTAAAGATTCTGCCTATTTTTAATGCCATTATTGATTGATGGGAGGGCTGGCGGGGCTGTGGAGTGATGTGGAGACACCCCAAATGTTTTTCTTCCCAACTTCACTAGAATTCTTAATCCGGATCCGAACAGTCTGTGAAAGCGAGTGAGTTAGCCTCATTCTCTGGTGTGTTGCGGTCCACCCCCAGCAAGGACAGTTATGGGATTGTATAAGTAGTTTCACAGTCAGACCTGTACAATATCTAACATGACAGAAACACTGTTTGCTTGGATCTTGAGATCCAGAAACCACATTAAGATTTAATGTGCCCCATGTAAATTCCTTGATTAATTGAATATTCAAGATGCCATTCCACATGTAAATGGAAATATACACTTTGGAAATAAATCAGATGGTGCCTTAATTGAATGACAATAGATTCTAACATTTATTTTCAGTCCCAGGATATTTTGAGCATGGCTTATTGGCATTTATCGACTGTTATTGGCATTTGCCAGCCGTTGCAAAACATTTTAAGTATTTGTGGTTCCCAGATTCATCAGATTTATCTCATTCTGAGAATTTGAGCTTAAACTTTGACTTACATCCAATTATTTACCATCTTCAGGTGTTTGGATGCTTTATTCTAACAGTGGCAATCCCTGCCTGTGGTCAATGTGTACAAATAACTTGCATTTTCTCTCTCCCTCTCTGCACTGATATGGGTTTGAGTACTTTAGCCACCAGACCAGACTGGACTTTTGGCTCTAGGGCCTAGACCCTGAACGCATCAGGCTATTCAACCTGGGCAGATGCAACCTGGCTAACTACCATCCCATCATTCTACTCTCAATCATCAGTGACGTGCTGGAAGGGGTCAGAGACAATGCTATCAATGCTGTCATTTACTCAGCAACAACCTGCACGCTGACGCTTAGCTTGGGTTCTGCCAAGGCTGTTAGTGAACCAGATGGGTTTTTATGACAATCGACAATGGTTTCATGATCATCATTAAACTTTTAATTCCAGATTTTTATTGAATTCAAATCTCACCATCTGCCATGGTGGGATTCGAACCCGGGTCCCCAGAGCATTACCCTGGGTCTCTGGATTGCTGGTCCAGTGACAATACCATTACGCCATTGCCTACATCATGTGGACTTCAGCAGTTCAAGAAAGCCGCTCACCATCACCTTCTCATGGGCGATTAGTGATGGGCAATAACTGCTGGCCTAGCCAGCAAGGCCCACACAAGAAATAGACAGGAGTGGGCCACCAGGCCCTTCAAGCCTACCCCACCATTCAATATGATCATAGCTGATCTATTTCGGCCTCAACTCAACTTTTCTGTGCCATTTCCCCACAGCCCTCTATTCCCCGATCTATCAAATATTTATCCATCTCCACTTTAAATACTTCTAATGATCCAGCTTCCACTACCTTTTGGGGCAGAGAATTCCAGGGATTCACCACCCTTTGGTAGAAGAAATTTCTACGCAAGTCAGTTTTAAAAGACCGGCCCATTATCTTGTAGCTATGTCATCATTAATGAATTTTTTAAAAACTTCAAGATGGTGGATGGCAGGGTTGCTCTCCACCCTCCATGTCTGAATAGGGTTCCGGTGAGCGATCGCAATCCAGTGACCCTTCGATGATGGGAAAGCTGAACGACCTTTTCCTCCCTCCAGCTGAGGGACACTGAGAAACCTTTAGTGTCTTGATTGATAGTGGTGGAGTCCAAGCGAATCACAGATTGAAACTGGAGCCTGTTGCACTCATGTGGCTCGATCTCATTTGCCAGTTAAGCCTCCTGAGAGGAGGTTGCCATAGCGCCAGGGACCCAGGTTCAATTCCAGCCTCGGGTCACTGCCTGGGTGGAGTTTGCACATTCTCCCCGTCCCTGCGTGTGATTCCTCCGGGTGCTCCCGTTTCCTCCCATAGTCCAAAGATGTGTAGGTTAGGTGGATTGGCCATGTTAAATTGCCCCTTAGTGTCAGGGGGACTAGCTAGGGTAAATGTAGAGGGTGATGATGCCTGGGTGGGATTGTGGTCGGTGCAGACTCAAAGGGCCGAATGGCCTCCTTTTGCACTGCAGGATTCTATGATTTTATGATCCTACGTGCAGGTTAGGTTGATTGGCCGTGCTAAATTGCCCCTTAGTGTCCAAGACACTAGCAGGGTAAATATGTGGGGTTTTGGGAATAGGGCCTGGATGGGATTGTGGTCGACGCAGACTCGATGGGCCGAATGGCCTCCTTCTGTACTGTAGAGATTCTGTGATTTAAATTCTATGATTTAATGCCCTTCTTTCAGTGAGAGGATTTGCAATCCACAGACCTGTCTTCCTTCATGAATTTACTTAGCTGTCCCATTTCAAACAGGGTCACCAGCCAGAATGGAAATGAAGCAGGTTTAGCATTCCGCTGGCAGAGATTGTTGTACTCAAGTGAATGATAGGGATGGGTAATAAGATTTTAAATTAAACCTCTGCTTCATGACATGTGAGTAATGCCGATTATGAAGAGAGACAGCTCGCCCAAAGGGATTAACTTAAAGTGACATTGCCTTGCTTTTTGTTTCTCGGAGAGCTTTCGCATCCTTCCTCGATATTTCATCATATTTTGCTGTAGGTTCCCCATGCCAAAGGCGCTTACTCCCTATTCTGCAGGATTACATCAGAACTGTCAAAGCTCACATGTAAAGAATGTTTTTTTGCGTGAAGTTTCAGAGAAGGGAAGCCACACTCCTGTGTCATGTTTAGAACCTTCAACAAGGGTGATGGGGCGGGGAAATACAAATGTCATTTATTCATTATTAGTGTCCCAATAGGCTTACGTTAACACGGCAATGAAGTTACTGTGAAAATCCCCTAGTTGCCACACTCAAGTGCCTGTTCAGGTACACTGAGGGAGAATTTAGCATGGCCAATGCACCTAACCAGC
The DNA here is from genome assembly GCF_964213995.1 of Mustelus asterias. Taxonomy (NCBI): domain Eukaryota; kingdom Metazoa; phylum Chordata; class Chondrichthyes; order Carcharhiniformes; family Triakidae; genus Mustelus; species Mustelus asterias. The sequence continues at coordinate 10,149,591 of NC_135824.1, forward strand.
ACGTCGTTCGGACTGTGGGAGGAAAACAGAACACCCGGAGAAAACCCATGCAAACACGGGGAGAGCGTGCACAGACAGTGCACCGAGCTGGGAATCGAATCTGGTTTCCTGGCGCTGTGAGGCAGCAGTGCTAACCACTGTGCCATCGTGCCACCGGTACATAGAAGGGTTGACTGCCAGTTTCGTTTAGGTTAGCTCAGCAGCTCGTTCGTGATGCAGAGGAATGCCAACAGCACACAGACTCAATTCCTGTACTGGCTGAGGTAATTCATGAAGGCCCCATCTTCTCAACCTTGCCCCTCGCTTGAGTTGTGGTGATCATCAGGTTAGACCACCACAAGTCAGCTCCTCCCCCCCTCAAAAAGGGGAGCAGCCGATGGTCATCTGGGGCAATGGCGACTTCACCTTTTAGTTTAGAGCAACTACACCATTCCACCAACTACACCGTTCCAGCAACTACACCATTCCACCAACTACACCATTCCACCAACTACACCATTCCACCTACACCATTCCAGCAGCTACACCATTCCACCAACTACACCATTCCACCAACTACACCGTTCCAGCAACTACACCATTCCAGCAACAGCACTGTTTCAACAACTACACCATTCCAGCAACTACACCATTCCAGCAACTACACCGTTCCAGCAGCTACACCATTCCACCAACTACACCGTTCCAGCAACAACACCATTCCAGCAACAGCACTGTTTCAACAACGACACCATTCCACCAACTACACCATTCCACCAACTACACCATTCCAGCAGCTACACCATTCCAGCAGCTACACCATTCCACCAACTACACCATTCCAGCAGCTACACCATTCCACCAACTACACCGTTCCAGCAACTACACCATTCCAGCAACAGCACTGTTTCAACAACTACACCATTCCAGCAACTACACCATTCCAGCAACTACACCATTCCAGCAACTACACCATTCCAACAACTACACCATTCCAACAACTACACCGTTCCAACAACTACACTGTTCCAACAACTGCATCGTTTCAACAACTACACCATTCCAACAACTACAGCGTTCCAACAAATACACCATTCCAACAACTGCACCATTCCAACAACTACACCATTCCAACAACACCATTCCAGCAACTACACCATTCCAGCAACGACACCATTCCAGCAACTACACCATTCCAGCAACGACACCATTCCAGCAACTACACCATACCAGCAACGACACCATTCCAGCAACTACACCATTCCAGCAACTACACCATTCCAGCAACTACACCATTCCAACAACTACACCATTCCAACAACTACACCATTCCAGCAACTACACCGTTCCAACAACTACACCGTTCCAGCAACTACACTGTTCCAACAACTACACCATTCCAGCAACTACACCATTCCAACAACTAGACCATTCCAGCAACGACACCATTCCAGCAACTACACCATTCCAGCAACTACACCATTCCAACAACTTCACTGTTCCAGCAACTACACCATTCCAACAACTACACCATTCCAGCAACTACACCATTCCACCAACTACACCATTCCAGCAACAGCACTGTTTCAACAACTACACCATTCCAGCAACTACACCATTCCAGCAACTACACCATTCCAGCAACTACACCATTCCAACAACTACACCATTCCAACAACTACACCGTTCCAACAACTACACTGTTCCAACAACTGCATCGTTTCAACAACTACACCATTCCAACAACTACAGCGTTCCAACAAATACACCATTCCAACAACTGCACCATTCCAACAACTACACCATTCCAACAACACCATTCCAGCAACTACACCATTCCAGCAACGACACCATTCCAGCAACTACACCATTCCAGCAACGACACCATTCCAGCAACTACACCATACCAGCAACGACACCATTCCAGCAACTACACCATTCCAGCAACTACACCATTCCAGCAACTACACCATTCCAACAACTACACCATTCCAACAACTACACCATTCCAGCAACTACACCGTTCCAACAACTACACCGTTCCAGCAACTACACTGTTCCAACAACTACACCATTCCAGCAACTACACCATTCCAACAACTAGACCATTCCAGCAACGACACCATTCCAGCAACTACACCATTCCAGCAACTACACCATTCCAACAACTTCACTGTTCCAGCAACTACACCATTCCAACAACTACACCATTCCAGCAACTACACCATTCCACCAACTACACCATTCCAACAACTTCACTGTTCCAGCAACTACACCATTCCAACAACTACACCATTCCAGCAACTACACCGTTCCAACAACTACACCGTTCCAGCAACTACACTGTTCCAGCAACTACACCATTCCAACAACTACACCGTTCCAGCAACTACACTGTTCCAACAACTACACCATTCAAACAACTACACCATTCCAACAACTGCACCATTCCAGCAACTACACCATTCCAGCAACTACACCATTCAAGCAACTACACCATTCCAACAACTACACCGTTCCAACAACTACACCGTTCCAGCAACTACACTGTTCCAGCAACTACACCATTCCAACAACTACACCATTCCAACAACTACACTGTTCCAGCAACTACACCATTCCAACAACTACACCATTCCAGCAACGACACCATTCCAGCAACGACACCATTCCAGCAACTACACCATTCCAACAACTACACCATTCCAGCAACGACACCATTCCAGCAACTACACCATTCCAGCAACTACACCATTCCAGCAACTACACCATTCAAGCAACTACACCATTCCAACAACTACACCGTTCCAACAACTACACCATTCCAGCAACTACACTGTTCCAGCAACTACACCATTCCAACAACTACACCATTCCAACAACTACACTGTTCCAGCAACTACACCATTCCAACAACTACACCATTCCAGCAACTACACCATTCCAACAACTACACCATTCCAGCAACTACACCATTCCAGCAACGACACCATTCCAGCAACTACACCATTCCAACAACTACACCATTCCAGCAACGACACCATTCCAGCAACTACACCATTCCAACAACTACACCATTCCAGCAACTACACCATTCCAACAACTACACCGTTCCAACAACTACACTGTTCCAACAACTGCATCGTTTCAACAACTACACCATTCCAACAACTACAGCGTTCCAACAAATACACCATTACAACAACTGCACCATTCCAACAACTACACCATTCCAACAACACCATTCCAGCAACTACACCATTCCAGCAACGACACCATTCCAACAACTACACCATTCCAGCAACGACACCATTCCAGCAACTACACAATTCCAGCAACTACACCATTCCACCAACTACACTGTTCCAGCAACGACACCATTCCAGCAACTACACCATTCCAGCAACGACACCATTCCAGCAACTACACCATTCCAGCAACTACACCATTCCAGCAACTACACCATTCCAACAACTACACCATTCCAACAACTACACCATTCCAGCAACTACACCGTTCCAACAACTACACCGTTCCAGCAACTAAACTGTTCCAACAACTACACCATTCCAACAACTACACCGTTCCATCAACTACACTGTTCCAACAACTACACCATTCCAACAACTACACCATTCCAACAACTAGACCATTCCAGCAACGACACCATTCCAGCAACTACACCATTCCAGCAACTACACCATTCCAGCAACTACACCATTCCACCAACTTCACTGTTCCAGCAACTACACCATTCCAACAACTACACCATTCCAGCAACTACACCGTTCCAACAACTACACCGTTCCAGCAACTACACTGTTCCAGCAACTACACCATTCCAACAACTACACAGTTCCAGCAACTACACTGTTCCAACAACTACACCATTCCAACAACTACACCATTCCAACAACTGCACCATTCCAGCAACTACACCATTCCAGCAACTACACCATTCCAGCAACTACACTGCTCCAGCAACTACACCATTCCAACAACTACACCATTTCAACAACTGCACCATTCCAGCAACTACACCATTCCAGCAACTACACCATTCCAGCAACTACACTGCTCCAGCAACTACACCATTCCAGCAACTACACTGTTCCAGCAACTACACCATTCCAACAACTGCACCGTTCCAACAACTGCATAGTTTCAACAACTACACCATTCCAACAACAACACCGTTCCAACAATTACAGCGTTCCAACTACACCATTCCACCAACTACACTGTTCCAGCAACGACACCATTCCAGCAACTACACCATTCCAGCAACTACACCATTCCAGCAACTACACCATTCCAGCAACTTCACTGTTCCAGCAACTACACTGTTCCAGCAACTACACCATTCCAACAACTACACCGTTCCAACAACTACACCGTTCCAACAATTACAGCGTTCCAACTACACCATTCCACCAACTACACCGTTCCAGCAACTACACCATTCCAACAACTACACCGTTCCAACAACCAAACCATTCCAACAACTACACCATTCCAGCAACTACACCATTCCAGCAACTACACCGTTCCAGCAACTACACCGTTCCAGCAACTACACCATTCCAGCAACTACACCGTTGCAGCAGCTACACCATTCCAACAACTACACCGTTCCAGCAACTACACCGTTCCAGCAACTACACCGTTCCAGCAACTACACCGTTCCAGCAACTACACCATTCCAGCAACTACACCATTCCAACAACTACACCGTTCCAGCAACTACACCGTTCCAGCAACTACACCGTTGCAGCAACTACACCATTCCAACAACTACACTGTTCCAACAACCAAACCATTCCAATAACTACACCATTCCAACAACTACACCATTCCAGCAACTACACCATTCCAGCAACTACACCATTCCAGCAACTGGACCATTCCAGCAACTACACCATTCCAGCAATTACACCATTCCAACAACTGCACCGTTCCAACAACTGCACTGTTTCAACAACTACACCATTCCAACAACTACACCATTCCAGCAACTACACCATTCCAGCAACTACACCATTCCAACAACTACACCATTCCAGCAACTACACCATTCCAGCAACTACACCATTCCAACAACTACACCATTCCAGCAACTACACCATTCCAGCAACTACACCATTCCAGCAAATACACCATTCCAACAACTACACCGTTCCAACAACTACACCGATCCAACAACTACACCATTCCACCAACTACACCATTCCAGCAACTACACCATTCCAGCTACTACACCATTCCAACAACTGCATCGTTTAAACAACTACACCATTCCACAAACTACACCATTCCAACAACTACACCATTCCAACAACTACACCATTCCAACAACTACACCATTCCAACAACTACACCATTCCAACAACTACACCATTCCAACAACTACACCATTCCAGCAACCACACCGTTCCAACAACTACACCGTTCCAACAACTACACCATTCCAGCAACCACACCATTCCAGCAACTACACCGTTCCAACAACTACACCATTCCAACAACTACACCCTTCCACCAACTACACTGTTCCAACAACTACACCATTCCAACAACTACACCATTCCAACAACTACACCATTCCAGCAACTAAACCATTCCAGCAACTACACCATTCCAGCAACTGCACCATTCCAGCAACTACACCATTCCAGCAAATACACCATTCCAACAACTACACCGTTCCAACAACTACACCGATCCAACAACTACACCATTCCACCAACTACACCATTCCAGCAACTACACCATTCCAGCAACTACACCATTCCAGCAACTACACCATTCCAGCAACTACACCATTCCAACAACTACACCGTTCCAACAACTACACCGATCCAACAACTACACCATTCCACCAACTACACCATTCCACCAACTACACCATTCCAGCAACTACACTGTTCCAACAACTACACCATTCCAACAACTGCATCGTTTAAACAACTACACCATTCCACAAACTACACCATTCCAACAACTACACCATTCCAACAACTACACCATTCCACCAACTACACCGTTCCAACAACTACACCATTCCAGGAACCACACCATTCCAACAACTACACCGTTCCAACAACTACACCGTTCCAGCAACTACACTGTTCCAACAACTACACCATTCCACCAACTACACTGTTCCAGCAACGACACCATTCCACAAACTACACCATTCCAGCAACTACACCATTCCAGCAACGACACCATTCCAGCAACTACACCATTCCAGCAACGACACCATTCCAGCAACTACACCATACCAGCAACGACACCATTCCAGCAACTACACCATTCCAGCAACTACACCATTCCAGCAACTACACCATTCCAACAACTACACCATTCCAACAACTACACCATTCCAGCAACTACACCGTTCCAACAACTACACCGTTCCAGCAACTACACTGTTCCAACAACTACACCATTCCAGCAACTACACCATTCCAACAACTAGACCATTCCAGCAACGACACCATTCCAGCAACTACACCATTCCAGCAACTACACCATTCCAGCAACTACACCATTCCAACAACTTCACTGTTCCAGCAACTACACCATTCCAACAACTACACCATTCCAGCAACTACACCGTTCCAACAACTACACCGTTCCAGCAACTACACTGTTCCAGCAACTACACCATTCCAACAACTACACCGTTCCAGCAACTACACTGTTCCAACAACTACACCATTCCAACAACTACACCATTCCAACAACTGCACCATTCCAGCAACTACACCATTCCAGCAACTACACCATTCAAGCAACTACACCATTCCAACAACTACACCGTTCCAACAACTACGCCGTTCCAGCAACTACACTGTTCCAGCAACTACACCATTCCAACAACTACACCATTCCAACAACTACACTGTTCCAGCAACTACACCATTCCAACAACTACACCATTCCAGCAACTACACCATTCCAGCAACGACACCATTCCAGCAACTACACCATTCCAACAACTACACCATTCCAGCAACGAAACCATTCCAGCAACGACACCATTCCAGCAACTACACCATTCCAACAACTACACCATTCCAGCAACGACACCATTCCAGCAACTACACCATTCCAGCAACTACACCATTCCAGCAACTACACCATTCAAGCAACTACACCATTCCAACAACTACACCGTTCCAACAACTACACCATTCCAGCAACTACACTGTTCCAGCAACTACACCATTCCAACAACTACACCATTCCAACAACTACACTGTTCCAGCAACTACACCATTCCAACAACTACACCATTCCAGCAACTACACCATTCCAACAACTACACCATTCCAGCAACTACACCATTCCAGCAACGACACCATTCCAGCAACTACACCATTCCAACAACTACACCATTCCAGCAACGACACCATTCCAGCAACTACACCATTCCAACAACTACACCATTCCAGCAACTACACCATTCCAACAACTACACCGTTCCAACAACTACACTGTTCCAACAACTGCATCGTTTCAACAACTACACCATTCCAACAACTACAGCGTTCCAACAAATACACCATTACAACAACTGCACCATTCCAACAACTACACCATTCCAACAACACCATTCCAGCAACTACACCATTCCAGCAACGACACCATTCCAACAACTACACCATTCCAGCAACGACACCATTCCAGCAACTACACAATTCCAGCAACTACACCATTCCACCAACTACACTGTTCCAGCAACGACACCATTCCAGCAACTACACCATTCCAGCAACGACACCATTCCAGCAACTACACCATTCCAGCAACTACACCATTCCAGCAACTACACCATTCCAACAACTACACCATTCCAACAACTACACCATTCCAGCAACTACACCGTTCCAACAACTACACCGTTCCAGCAACTAAACTGTTCCAACAACTACACCATTCCAACAACTACACCGTTCCATCAACTACACTGTTCCAACAACTACACCATTCCAACAACTACACCATTCCAACAACTAGACCATTCCAGCAACGACACCATTCCAGCAACTACACCATTCCAGCAACTACACCATTCCAGCAACTACACCATTCCACCAACTTCACTGTTCCAGCAACTACACCATTCCAACAACTACACCATTCCAGCAACTACACCGTTCCAACAACTACACCGTTCCAGCAACTACACTGTTCCAGCAACTACACCATTCCAACAACTACACCGTTCCAGCAACTACACTGTTCCAACAACTACACCATTCCAACAACTACACCATTCCAACAACTGCACCATTCCAGCAACTACACCATTCCAGCAACTACACCATTCCAGCAACTACACTGCTCCAGCAACTACACCATTCCAACAACTACACCATTTCAACAACTGCACCATTCCAGCAACTACACCATTCCAGCAACTACACCATTCCAGCAACTACACTGCTCCAGCAACTACACCATTCCAGCAACTACACTGTTCCAGCAACTACACCATTCCAACAACTGCACCGTTCCAACAACTGCATAGTTTCAACAACTACACCATTCCAACAACAACACCGTTCCAACAATTACAGCGTTCCAACTACACCATTCCACCAACTACACTGTTCCAGCAACGACACCATTCCAGCAACTACACCATTCCAGCAACTACACCATTCCAGCAACTACACCATTCCAGCAACTTCACTGTTCCAGCAACTACACTGTTCCAGCAACTACACCATTCCAACAACTACACCGTTCCAACAACTACACCGTTCCAACAATTACAGCGTTCCAACTACACCATTCCACCAACTACACCGTTCCAGCAACTACACCATTCCAACAACTACACCGTTCCAACAACCAAACCATTCCAACAACTACACCATTCCAGCAACTACACCATTCCAGCAACTACACCGTTCCAGCAACTACACCGTTCCAGCAACTACACCATTCCAGCAACTACACCGTTGCAGCAGCTACACCATTCCAACAACTACACCGTTCCAGCAACTACACCGTTCCAGCAACTACACCGTTCCAGCAACTACACCATTCCAGCAACTACACCATTCCAACAACTACACTGTTCCAACAACCAAACCACTCCAACAACTACACCGATCCAACAACTACACCATTCCACCAACTACACCATTCCAGCAACTACACCATTCCAGCTACTACACCATTCCAACAACTGCATCGTTTAAACAACTACACCATTCCACAAACTACACCATTCCAACAACTACACCATTCCAACAACTACACCATTCCAACAACTACACCATTCCAACAACTACACCATTCCAACAACTACACCATTCCAGCAACCACACCGTTCCAACAACTACACCGTTCCAACAACTACACCATTCCAGCAACTACACCGTTCCAACAACTACACCATTCCAACAACTACACCCTTCCACCAACTACACTGTTCCAGCAACTGCACCATTCCAGCAACTACACCATTCCAGCAAATACACCATTCCAACAACTACACCATTCCAGCAAATACACCATTCCAACAACTACACCGATCCAACAACTACACCATTCCACCAACTACACCATTCCAGCAACTACACCATTCCAGCAACTACACCATTCCAGCAACTACACCATTCCAGCAACTACACCATTCCAACAACTACACCGTTCCAACAACTACACCGATCCAACAACTACACCATTCCACCAACTACACCATTCCACCAACTACACCATTCCAGCAACTACACTGTTCCAACAACTACACCATTCCAACAACTGCATCGTTTAAACAACTACACCATTCCACAAACTACACCATTCCAACAACTACACCATTCCAACAACTACACCATTCCACCAACTACACCGTTCCAACAACTACACCATTCCAGGAACCACACCATTCCAACAACTACACCGTTCCAACAACTACACCGTTCCAGCAACTACACTGTTCCAACAACTACACCATTCCACCAACTACACTGTTCCAGCAACGACACCATTCCACAAACTACACCATTCCAGCAACTACACCATTCCAGCAACTACACCATTCCAGCAACTACACCATTCCAACAACTGCACTGTTTCAACAACTACACCATTCCAACAACTACACCATTCCAACAACTACACCATTCCAACAACTACACCATTCCAACAACTGCACTGTTTCAACAACTACACCATTCCAACAACTACACCATTCCAACAACTACACCATTCCAACAACTACACCATTCCAGCAACTACACCGTTCCACCAACTACACCATTCCAACAACTACACCATTCCAGCAACTACACCATTCCACCAACTACACCATTCCAACAACTACACCGTTCCAGCAACGACACCATTCCAACAACTACACCATTCCAACAACTACACCGTTCCAACAACTACACCATTCCACCAACTACACCATTCCAACAACTACACCGTTCCAGCAACGACACCATTCCAACAATTACACCATTCCAACAACTACACCATTCCAACAACTACACCGTTCCAGCAACGACACCATTCCAACAACTACACCATTCCAACAACTACACCATTCCAACAACTACACCATTCCAACAACTACACCGTTCCAACAACTACACCATTCCAATAATCTCACCATTCCAACAATTACCCTCCCAACAAACACACACACACACACGCACGCAGACACACACACACACCCATTTCACCTCCCCAATCCTTCCCCAGGTTTACCAACAACAATGAGCAGTGTCCAACCTGCTGCTCCGGGTACGATCAGCTAATTCAGCACTGGCGAAGGACCAAATGTGGGATATTGTAGTCACTTTGTTTCCATTATGGAAGATGATCAGTGGGCTTTGATGATACAGTGAAGTTGCATTGCCTTTCTGTTAAAGCTGAACTGTGCCGCAGATTTAACACAGCACTGCCTGTACAACACCAGTAGGTAGGTTCAGATACAGAAAACCCATACCATTTAATCTTGTCCTTGGGAATACCAGTCCTCACTGTCTGAGGAGCGAAGAGGGCAACTGATTTGATATTAAATCATAGAAATCATAGAAATCATAGAAACCCTACAGTGCAGAAGGAGGCCATTCGGCCCATCGAGTCTGCACCGACCACAATCCCACCCAGGCCCTACCCCCACATATTTACCCACTAATCCCTCTAACCTACGCATCTCAGGACTCTAAGGGGCAATTTTTAACCTGGCCAATCAACCTAACCCGCACATCTTTGGACTGTGGGAGGAAACCGGAGCACCCGGAGGAAACCCACGCAGACACGAGGAGAATGTGCAAACTCCACACAGACAGTGACCCGAGCCGGGAATCGAACCCGGGACCCTGGAGCTGTGAAGCAGCAGTGCTAACCACTGTGCTACCGTGCCGCCCCATTAACAATATCACTAAATGTTCTCCTCCCCACATTTCTTTTTCTTTATTCTTCCAAGGGATGTCAGCATCAATGGCAAAGCCAGCATTTATTGCCCATCCTTAATTTCCCTTCAGAAGGTGGCAGTGAGCTACCTTCCTGAGCCACTGCAGTCCATGTAGTGTAGTTACACCAGAGATTCACCAGAAATTCTTCGACAGCACTTTCCAACCCCACGACCACTTCCATCTAGAAGGACAAGGGCAGCAGATAAATGGGAACACCACCACATGCAAGTTCCCCTCCAAGCCACTCACCATCCTGACTTGGAAATATATCGCCGTTTCTTCGCAGTCACTGGGTCAACCTCCTGGAATTCTCTCCCTAACGGGATTGTGGGTCAACCTACAGAACATGGACTGCAGCGATTCAAGAAGGCAGCTCACCACCACCTTCTCAAGAGCAACTAGTGATGGGCAATAAATGCTGGCCCAGCCAGCGATGCCCATGTCCCACGAATGAATATAAAAAAACTCAGTGACATTAGGAAGAGAGGTCCAAGATTTTTACCCAGTGACACTGAAGGAACGGTGACATATTTCCAAGTCAGGGTGGTGAATGGTTTGGAGAGGACATTCTAGGTGGTGATACTCCTATGTGCCTGCTGCATTATCCTTCTCGATAGTAGAGGTCATGGGTTTGAACGTGCTGCCTAAGGAGCCTTGGTGAGTTCCTGCAGTGCACCTTGTAGATAGTACACACTGCTGTCACTGTGTGACAGTGATGTTAAGAATGAGCATTGAAGATGGTGGAAAGGGTGCCAATCAAGCAAATTGCTTTGTCCTGCATAGCGTTCATGTTGGAGCTACAGTCATGCAAGCAAATGAAGATTATTCCATCACACACTTGACCTGCACCTTGTAGATGGTGGACAGGCTTTGGAGAGTCAGGTGGTGAGTTACTCACCACAGAATTCCCAGCCTCTAACCTGCAATATGGCTGGTCTTGTTAAGTTGGCAAATGGTAACCCTCCACACTGTTGATGATGTGGAATTCAGCCATGGTAATGTCATTGAATTTCGGGGGGATATGTATCAGAGGGTTCACTGACTACTTCCATCATTTCCTCTCATATTCTGATATTTTTTCTCTCATGCGCTTTGCCTTTACTGATGAGAAGTAACAGTTTTATTATTTCTGAAATCAAATTTCCTCATTGATCCTCTTCAAAGATGATTGGATTCTTACTCTTAATTGAACTCAGACCAATGAAGGCTTAGAAAAGCTCTTGATACATATAGAATACAGACACATACAAATTAAACAAAGGCTCACTTGGGTGTACACCTTCAGAGTCGACCTTTCTTCAACATGCAACAGATAGAATCATAGAATCCCTACAGTGCAGAAGGAGGCCATTCGACCCATCGGTCTGCACCGACCACAATCGCACTCAAACCCCTTCCCCACAACCTCATGCATTTACCCTAGCTAGTCCCCCTGACGTCAAGGGGCAATTTAGCAATGGCCAATCCACCTAATCCCGCACATCTTTAGAGATCATAGAATCCCTTCAGCGCAGAACGAGGCCATTCGGCCCATCGAGTCAGCACCGACCACAATCCCACCCAGGCCCCATCCCCATAACCCCACATATTTACCCTGCTTCTCCCCCTGACACTAAAAGGCAATTTAACACAGCCAATCAACCTAACCCGCACATTTTTGGATCTTTTGGAAAGAATGCATGCCCTTTAATTTTGCACCATTTTGCACCCAATTCCCTTCTGAACAGGTTTGTGTGGACATCTGTGGGTGGCACAGTGGTTAGCACTGCTGCATCACAGCGCCAGGGACCCAAGTTCAATTCCGGACTTGGGTGACTTCCACAGTCCAAAGATGTGTAAGTTAGCTGAATTGGCCATGCTAAATTGCTCCTTAGTGTCCTAAGATGTGTAGGTTAGATGGATTAGCCGTAGGAAATGTGTGGGTTTATGGGGATAGAACATAGAACATAGAACATAGAAAGCCACAGCACAAACAGGCCCTTCGGCCCACAAGTTGCGCCGATCACATCCCCACCTCTAGGCCTATCTATAGCCCTCAATCCCATTAAATCCCATGTACTCATCCAGAAGTCTCTTAAAAGACCCCAACGAGTTTGCCTCCACCACCACCGACGTCAGCCGATTCCACTCACCCACCACCCTCTGAGTGAAAAACTTACCCCTGACATCCCCCCTGTACCTACCCCCCAGCACCTTAAACCTGTGTCCTCTCGTAGCAACCATTTCAGCCCTTGGAAATAGCCTCTGAGAGTCCACCCTATCCAGACCCCTCAACATCTTGTAAACCTCTATCAGGTCACCTCTCATCCTTCGTCTCTCCAGGGAGAAGAGACCAAGCTCCCTCAACCTATCCTCATAAGGCATGCCCCCCAATCCAGGCAACATCCTTGTAAATCTCCTCTGCACCCCTTCAATGGCTTCAACATCCTTCCTGTAATGAGGTGACCAGAACTGCGCGCAGTACTCCAAGTGGGGTCTAACCAGGGTCCTATAAAGCTGCAGCATTATCTCCCGACTCCTAAACTCAATCCCTCGATTAATGAAGGCTAGTACGCCATACGCCTTCTTGACCGCATCCTCCACCTGCGAGGCCGATTTAAGAGTCCTATGGACCCGGACCCCAAGGTCCTTCTGATCCTCTACACTGCTAAGAATGGTACCCTTCATTTTATACTGCTGCTCCATCCCATTGGATCTGCCAAAATGGATCACTACACACTTATCCGGGTTGAAGTCCATCTGCCACTTCTCCGCCCAGTCTTGCATTCTATCTATGTCTCGCTGCAACTTCTGACATCCCTCCAAACTATCCACAACACCACCTACCTTGGTGTCGTCAGCAAACTTACCAACCCATCCCTCCACTTCCTCATCCAGGTCATTTATGAAAATGACAAACAGCAAGGGTCCCAGAACAGATCCCTGGGTCACTCCACTGGTCACTGACCTCCATGCAGAGAAAGACCCCTCCACAGCCACTCTCTGCCTTCTGCAGGCAAGCCAGTTCTGGATCCACAAGGCAACAGCCCCTTGGATCCCATGCCCTCTCACTTTCTCAAGAAGTCTTGCATGGGGGACCTTATCGAACGCTTTGCTGAAGTCCATATAGACCACATCCACCGCTCTTCCTTCGTCAATGTGCTTGGTCACATTTTCAAAGAACTCAACCAGGCTCGTAAGGCACGACCTGCCCCTGACAAAGCCGACAAAGGGTGGGGCAGAGGGCCTGGGTAAAATACTCTGTCAGAGAGTCGGTGCGGACTCAATGGGCTGAATGGCCTCTTCTGCACTGTAGGAATTCTATGATTCTGTCTGTCACAGATCAACCCTGCTCTTTCCATACCAAACCCAACTGAATATTCTTCATAAATTCTGATGTAGGGTCATCCAGACTCGAAACATTAGCTCTATTCTCTCTCCACAGATGCTTTCAGATCTGCTGAGATTTTCCAGCATTTCCTATATTTCTTTCAGATTTCAGCATCTGCAGTATTTTGCTTTCATGTGAATATTCTTCATAATGTGAGCATGTGAGAATTCCATCAGAGGCATCACAGCTGTAGTGATCAATTGTTCTGATTGATTATGTGAGTCTGGTAACTGATCCAAGCTCACTGTGCTTGATTGGTTAAGCCTGGGTGTGGATTCAGAGTAAACGGACACTTCAGGAACTACTAAAAGCTGAGCTGAGTGCAGACATTTTGTGGTTACAGAAATATTTTAAAGCACTTTAAACAAAACTGTTGCACACTTAGAAATTAGCGTCAATTCCATATTGCAGTGTGTGTGCCCTTGTCCCCAATTGGTGATGTTCAGCGCAAGTTGGCGCAGCAGCTGAAGTGCGACCATTAATGATAACAGCCCTGGGTAACGCAAGGGGAAATTATCCAGGGTTCCCGCTTCCATTGCTATTCAGTGCCCCCTTTTGCAAATGGTCTGGTGTGTCAGTAAGGTGAGGATCCAGTCAGCCTTCATTATGAAGCCTTCCATGGTTGAAGAGTAACCCCATTGTCTAGCTTCACACATGAGAAATAATTAATTGGTTATTCATCATGTCCCCGATGGTAGGGGGAGTTCAGAACTAGGGGATCATAGTTTGAGGATAAGGGGTAAACCTTTTAGGACTGAGGTGAGGAGAAATTTCTTCACCCAGAGGGTGGTGAATGAGTGGAATTCATTACCACAGAATGTAGTTGAGGCCAAAACGTGTGATTTCAAGAAGAAATTGGATATAGCTCTTGGGGCTAAAGGGATGGAGGGATATGGTGGGAAGGCGGGGTCAGGATATTGAATTTGATGATCAGCCATTGTCAAAATGAATGGCGGAGCAGGGTCAAAGGGCCGAATGGCCTACTCCTGCTTCTAGTTTGTATGTTTCTAGGTTGTGAAAAAGTACCCCCCATAGCCAGGATACAGTTCCTTCAGTGAGGGATGGTGCAGTGTATGAAACAGTAATATTGCTTTCTGACAGACCTTTTCCCTTGATAGTCAGGGTGATGTGTATAGTGTTTTACCCAGGTTGCTTTATGTCCCTCAGTAAACTCTGCTCATTTCATTGCTAAACACTAAGGAAACCGGATAATAAACCAGTGTCTTGAGTGGATATGCTCTGGTTGCAACACGGCGTGGAATAATTTCTCATCCCGAGGGTTCCTTTTTACTGCAGTGCCTTGACGAGGCTGACAGCATAGTGAAATCAAGCTGAGTCTTAAAGCTGTAATGTCCCGCTCCGGGCGCAGTGTCGCTTCATTTTACTTGTTTCCACAGATTAGGAAATTTCCTGCAGCATCACTCATGAGAAAGGAAAGCAAGTCTTGTGTTTACATAGCACCTTTTGTGGCCTCAGGACACCTCAAAGCGCTTGACAGCCAAGGAAGTATTTGTTGGGAGTGTAGTCGCTGCTGTAATGCAGGAAGCACAATTTGGATGCAGCAAATTCCCACAAGCGGCAATGTGATAATGGCCGGAACTTTCCGGCTGTTCAAGCTGACAGGATCTTCCAGTCCTGCCAACTGTGCAGTCCCGCCCCTGGGTTTCCCGGTTTTGTGGGATGGGGATCAATGGGAAATCCCCTTGACAGTGGCGGGATCAGAAGATCCCATCACCAGCCAATGGCCCGCCACGAGAAACATGCCATGGCGAGGTCAGAGAATCCCACCCAATGTCCAGTTAATCTGTTCTTGTGACGTTGGGTGAGGGCCCCATATTGGTCAGGATGCCAGGAGAATTCCTCTGCTATTCTTCAAGTGGTACCATGGGGTCTTTACATTGATCCCAGAGGGCACATTGGGCCTCAGTTTAACATCTTATCCAAAAGACGGCACCTCCGGTAATGCAGCACTTCTCATTACTGCATTGGAGTGTCAACCTGGACTCTGCGCTGAGTCCCCTGGACTGGCAGTTTAACCCAGGCCCTTCTGACTCAGAGGCAAGTGTACTACCCACCAAGTCATAGCTGACACTCAATTGTAGTCAGATGCTGGGGGCAGAGGTATGTAAATCATTAGCTGCGTCTCTTTAACGCTGAAAGATACAATTGCTTTGATTTGTGAAATGGATACCAGGGTCAGTATGTCTGCACTTCAGAACTCTGGCTGCTTTTGTGATAAGCTGCACTGAGAGGCTAAAGATATTCGGGCTGTGGCATTTTTGATTTAAATCCTTGCAGATAGAGACGCCGCTGTAAGTGTACCGACACCTCAGGTACTGCAACAGTTCAAGAAGGCAGCTCACCACCACCTTCTCAAGGGCAATTAGTGATGGGCTATAAATGTTGGCATAGTCAGCGACGCCCACATCCCATAAATGAACATTTTTCAATAAGTGTTTCAAAGAACTCCTGTCCCTTGTTTTGGTGAATGTGACACAGAACTTTGAGTGTGAAACCAGAATCGGGACAGATGGGAAATGAACATGAGGTGACTGGGGATAATAATTACTTCAGCTGACAGTTGCGTAGCTCGTGTGATTGAATTAACATTCCGTTTTCCATCGCATTCCAACTTTGGTGGTTGGGGGAATAAAAGGAAGATCATAAGACATAGGAGCAGAATTAGGCCACTTAGCCCATCAAGTCTGCTCCGCCATTCGATCATGGCTGATATTTTTCTCATCCCCATTCTCCTGTCTTTTCCCCATAACCCCTGATCCCCTTATTAATCAAGAACCTATCTATCTCTGTCTTAAAGACACTCAATGACCTGGCCTCCACAGCCCTCTGTGGCAAAAGAGTTCCACAGATCCACCACTCTCTGGCTGAAGAAATTCCTCCTCATCTCTGTTTTAAAGGATTGTCCCTTTAGCCTGAGGTTGTGCCCTCCGGTTCTAGTTTTTCCTACTAGTGGAAACATCCTCTCCACATCCACTCTATCCAGGCCTCGCAGTATCCTGTAAGTTTCAATAAGATCCCCCCTCATCCTTCTGAACTCCAATGAGTACAGGTCCAGAGTCCTCAACCGTTCCTCATACGACAAGCTCTTCATTCCAAGAATCATTCTTGTGAACCTCCTCTGGACCCTTTCCAAGGCCAGCACATCCGAGGAAGCCTTAAGTTAAGGAGGTTGATGCCAATGCCTGTACATCACTGAGCCAGGACACAGGAACCTACCAAGATAAATTCCTACTCCAATTAAATGAATTGTTCTGGAGAAAGAGGGAATCATAAGGAGCAAATGAAATAGGAGAGGCCATTTGGCCCTTTGAATCTGTTCTGCCATTCAACAAGATCATGGCCGGTCTTTGACCTCTACTCAACCTTCAATCTCCACATCCCTCAAATCCCTTAATAGCCAGCAATCTGTCATACTCTGTCCTTGCGCATCCGCCACTGAAAGTAAACACGCAGGTACAGCAGGCAGTAAAGAAAGCAAATGGTATGTTGGCCTTTATAGTGAGAGGATTTGAGTATAGGAATCGGGATATTTTGCTGCAATTGTATAGGGCGTTGGTGAGGCCACACCTGGTGTACTGTGTGCAGTTTTGGTGTCCTCATCTGAGGAAGGATGTCCTTGCTATAGAGGGAGTACAGCGAAGGTTTACCAGGCTGATTCCTGGGATGGCAGGTCTGTCAAATGAGGAAAGACCAGTGCGTTAGGATTATATTCACTGGAGTTAAGAGTGAGAGGCGATCTCGTAGAAACTTATAAAATTCTAACAGGGTTAGACAGGGTAGATTCAGAAAGAATGTTCCCAATGGTGGGGGAGTCCAGAACTAGGGGTCATAGTTTGAGGAAAAGGGGTAAACCTTTTAGGACTGAGGTGAAGAGAAATTTCTTCACCCAGAGAGTGTGAATGTGTGGAATTCACTACGATAGAAAGTAGTTGAGGCCAAAACGTTGTTGGATTTCAAGAAGAAACTAGATATTGCTCTTGGGGCCAAATGGATCAAGGGATATAGGGGGAAGGGGGAATCAGGATGTTGAATTTGATGATTAGCCATGATCAAAATGAATGGCGGAGCAGGCTCGAAGGGCTGAATGGCCTCCTCCTGCTTCTGGTTTCTATGTTTCTATGATCAGGGCTCTAGTGAGATGGCAGGAAGTTGGCATTGATCAATCAAAAAGGGGTAAGGGGTTGGAGCTCAGGGCTACCACCGTTGCTATCAAGCACTCCGAGATCAGGCACATCCAATTCCTTTTCACTGTAGCCCAACAAGATGTCCCAAAACCAAGTCTCACTTGTGAAATAAGTTTGCCCCATGATGTATTTTCTACAGACTGTCTCTGAAGCTGGAGCTAGTTTTTTATCCTAGCAACTGGAATGGAGCCTTATGTAAGAATCCGATTAAATAATACTGAACCAGAAAGGGAAGTAACCACAGAACAATGTAGCTGTGCTTGAAAATATACAGTTATGCAATATGTTAATAAGTTGAATTATTCATAGCATCTCGACAGTGCAGAAGAAGGCCATTCAGCCCACCAAGCCTGCACCGACAACAATCCCACCCAGATCCTTTTCCCATAACCCCATGACACGAAGGGGCAATTTAGCATGGTCATTCCACCTACACCACACATCTTTGGACTGTGGGAGGAAACCGACGCAGACACGAGAAGAACATGCAAACTCCACACAGGCGGTCACCCAAAGCTGGAATCGAACCCGAGCCCCTGGCACTGTTTGGCAGCAGTGCTAACTAACCATTGTGCCACCCATCATAAGCACAGAAAAGAACTATTGCAAAATACATTGATTTGACAAATTGAACTGTTCGATTTTATTGTCAGGTTTGCTTTGCTTAAAGAGCTTCTGTTCTCATGGTATCATATTTTAGAATAGTTCTATAAGTGTTTGATTTGATTTGATTTATTATTGTCACATGTATTAACATACAGTAAAAAGTATTGTTTCTTGCGCGCTATACAGACAAAACATACCACTCATAGAGAAGGAAACGAGAGAGTGCAGAATGTTGTGTTACAGTCATAGCTAGAGTGTAGAGAAAGATCAACTTAATGCAAGGTAAGTCCATTCAAAAGTCTGACAGCAGCAGGGAAGAAGCTGTTCTTGAGTTGGTTGGTACGTGACCTCAGACTTTTGTATCTTCTTCCCGACAGAAGAAAGTGGAAGAGAGAATGTCCAGGGTGCGTGGGGCCCTTAATTATGCTGGCTGCTTTGCCAAGGCAGTGGGAAGTGTAGACAGAGTCAATGGATGGGAGGCTGGTTTGCGTGATGGATTGAGCTACATTCACGATCTTTTGTAGTTCCTTGCGATCTTGAGCAGAGCACGAGCCATACCAAGCTGTGATACAACCAGAAAGAATGCTTTCTATGGTGCATCTGTAAAAGTTGGAGAGAGTCGTAGCTGACATGTCAAATTTCCTTAGTCTTCTGAGAAAGTAGAGGCGTTAGTGGGCTTTTTTAACTATAGTGTCGGCGTGGGGGGGACCAGGACAGGTTGTTGGTGATCTGGACACCTAAAAATGTGAAGCTTTCGACCATTTCTACTTCGTCCCCATTGATGTAGACAGGGGCATGTTCTCCTTTACGCTTCCTGAAGTCGATGACAATCTCCTTCATTTTGTTGACATTGAGGGAGAGATTATTGTTGCCGCACCAGTTCACCAGATGTAGATAATTACAAGAGTATCCTTGATGCAACAACTGAGTTTTCCTCAAACAACTTTTATTCTTTCACATTGACACATTCAGAGTTGCTCAACCATCTGTCCTCAGGTTCCTGTGCCATCCTGGTTTATATCAACGCCATTGGTAACGTTATCCACATCCATGGGTTAGCATTCACATCTGTGCTTACTCCATGGGTGGAATTTTCCATTCCGGAGAATTCCCAGTGGCGGGTGGGAAAGTCAGTGTGATTCCATTGAACGGCGAGGCAGATGAGCACAGGGGAGGTAGTGGCGTGGTGGTATTGTCACTGGACTAGTAATCCAGAGACCAAGAGTAATGATCTGGGGACCTGGGTTCGAATCTCACCACAGCAGACGGTGAAATTTGAATTCAATAAAAAAATCTGGAATTAAAGTTCTAATGATGACCATGAATTGATTGTCGTAAAAATCATCTGGTTCACTCATGTCCTTTAGGAATGGAAATCTGCCGTCCTTACCTGGTCAGGCCTACATGTGACTCCAGAGCCACAGCAATGTGGTTGACTCTTAAAATGCCCTCAGGGATGGGCAATAAATGCTGGCCCAGCCAGTGACGGCCCCATCCCATGAACAAATTTAAACAATCTTATGTGATCTTACACCTTTGAGCTACCTAATTATGCATTAGCGAGGAGCTTGGCTCATCTCATGGTGGGTCAGGCAAGAGGCCAGCTACCCTGCTGTTGCCTCATGGGGTCGTAGGTCCTGGTGCCATTTTTAAAGGGCATTCGGATACCCATTCACTCAGTGCAGGTCAAGAACTCTGCACTACTCCTTCAGAAACCTTGCAGCCTCAGCTCAGACTGGAGAAGCTGGCAGGTGTAAACAGCCACATCCTGGGACATACAAGGATGCCGCCACCATTGCCTTTCGCTCATCTCCAGATAAGAGCATCATTGGCGATACACCAATGGTTGGGACAATGCTCATTGTTGCAGTGGTCCATGTTTGCCAGTCTCTTGCCTCCTGCTTCTCAGCCCCTTGCTCCACCTGTGCCAACTGACGATGGACCTTCCTTCTCCTCATCTGGATGAGATTCATTACCAAGGCAGGGTTGCCTGCAGCCTATCAACACCTCAGTGGATGTGTAAATGAATTGAAGTGATACGTTAAGTGACCATGTCCTTTACAAGTTTACCTCCATCTCAAAGCCAGCAGGTCAGTGCTAGGCCCTTCATCTGGCTCCTGTGTAGACATGGTATTCCCAGCCCACCCATTCCAGCTAAAGGACATCCTGAAGAACCAGAGATGGGTGTTCCTTCCGTTCATACAAGAATGCATATGGCGACATTGCTCTTTGACTAGGGTAATGAGAGTCATGTTCAAGAAGCTTTAAGCCAACACTTTTCTGCTTATAGATGCACAAAGCCTCCACAACAAATAAATGAATTGATTGCACACATTGAAGGAAATAAATATGATCTGATCGCCATTATAGAGGCTGCAGGATGACAATGATTGGGTCCTGAATATTGAGGGTATATGACATTCAAGAGGAATAGGAAGCTAGGTAAAGGTGGAGGGGTAGCACTGTTAATCAAGGATGGCATTGCTGCAATAGTTAGAAATGACCTTGGTTCAGGTCAGGATGTGGAATCAGTTTGGGTAGCGATGAGGAATAGTAGTCGTAGAGTCATAGAGGGTTACAGTATGGAAACAGGCCCTTCAGCCCAACTTGTCCATGCGCCCATTTTTTTAATGACTAAGGTAGTCGCAATTGCCCACATTTGGCCCATATCCCTCGATGCCCATCTTGCCCATGTAACTGTCTAAATGCTTTTCAAAAGACAAAATTGTACCCGTCTCTATTACTACCTCTGGTAGCTTGTTCCTGACACTCACCACCCTCTGTGTGAAAAAATTGCCCCTCTGGATTCTCTTGTATCTCCCCTCTCTCAGTGGGGAGATACAAGAGAATGAAGTGACTAGATAGGTCCTTGATTGATAAGGGGATCAGGGGTTATGGGGAAAAGGCAGGAGAATGGGGATGAGAAAAGAATCAGCCATGATTGAATGGCGGAGCAGACTCGATGGGCCGAGTGGCCTCATTCTGCTCCTATGTCTTATGGTCTTATGGGAATGGTCTACATGTGCCCGAACAGCAACCACAATGTAGGACAAAGTATTAACGAAGAAAACAAACCAGCCATTAATTGATCACCATCCCAGAGAAACCTCAAGCCTACAAGGCAGTTGGTTCTGTTCACTGAAAGAATTTGGTGGAAATCGGGCCCTGTGAGATGGACACACATGGCATCATCACATGTTTCATGTACCATGTGCGGTGCATCACGCAACACATGGAATGATCTCACAGTCATGAGGCACAAAGTACCGGGAGAATCCGGGACTTCGCATTGGAAAAAAAATTGAGAGAGAGCCATTTTCATTTTTATCACTAGTTCAGCGACCCAAAGCAATCCTGGAATTTATGTCAGTAATTGATGAAAAATTAAAATTAATGATCCCCTAAGCATTCGCAACAGCATCTCAGGAAATGAACTGCTGTTAAAGCTACCTAGCAGAAAATGTGCTCGTTCACCTTTGTGCCACCTTTGAAGTCCTCTCCCTTCAAGGTTCTGCAGTGAGGCGAGACAGCAATCTCAGATTTTTCTTCTTTTCCTTTTACACGGGAACAGTCTGCTCCTGGAAGCCTCTCTGCACCTTGTGACACAACCAATCAGTGCTGAGATTCATTACAACCAGTCAACCATGGAGTGGTTCGAGCCAGACAAGGTGACTTGCGACTCCGGTTCTGCAGTTGGAGCAGGAGAGTTGCACTCTATAATTTACCATGGTTGAGCTACCTTGCAGCTTTGTTAAGCTGATAAAATAAAGTAGCTTATCGCCTCTCAGGTAACATCAGTCCATCCATTTCTCCACACTCACTTTCTTCTCATTCCTCTTCTCTGTCCTCCAGCTTTGCCACCACCCATCCCAACCTACAGTTTTCCCTCACTGTACCTAAGACACAAAATCAAGCTGTGATACATGTCTTCCTGTTCCTCTGTAACAGCCTTGAGAGAGGGGGGCTGAATGGCCTCTTCCTGCACCTGTGTAACAGGCTAAAGAGAGGGGCTGAATGGGCCTCCTCCTGTTACTGTGTAATAGGCTCAAGAGGGGCTGAATGGGCCTCCTCCTGTTCCTGTGTAATAGGCTCAAGAGGGGCTGAATGGGCCTCCTCCTGTCACTGTGTAACAGGCCCGAGAGAGAGGGGCTGAATGAGCCTCCTGCTGTCCGTGTGTAACAGGCTCGAGAGAGAGAGGGGCTGAATGGGCCTCCTCTTATTCCTGTGTAACATGCTCGACAGAGAGGGGCTGAATGGGCCTCTTCCTGTTCCTGTGTAACAGGCGAGAGAGAGGGGCTGAATGGGCCTCCTCCTATTCCTGTGTAACAGGCTCGAGAGAGAGAGAGGGGCTGATGTTTGCTAGATTATCCGCGGATCCCAGTGTGAATAATGCTGAACTATGAAGCTCATCACAAACAGAGCCAATCCCAATTCTCACCCGACAAAATGATAAAAGCAAATGACTGCGGATGTTGGAGCCTGAAACAAAAACAGAAAATGCTGGAAAATCTCAGCCAGTCTGACAGCATCTGTGGAAAGAGAATAGAACCAACGCTTTGAGTCTGGATGACATCAAGCATTGCACACACCCAGCAGGCCATGGGAAGAGCCTTATTTCCTGGTCCTTTATTGCTGCATCTGATCCTTAGTATTTCAAGTCCAGCTCTTCCTTACTAAATGGATATGACCACCTGACACACCCTGAGCCATTTATCAGTCAAGAAAATAACCAAATCACTGCCAAGCCTGCCCACATAATAAAATATACCAAGGTGCCTCAAGAGTCATTACCAAGCAAAATATTAATCATGAGGAGACGTTAAGACAAGAGGTCGATGTTAAGTAGCATCTTAAAGGAGGGGAGAGCAAGTTAGGGAGGATGTTATCCAATTTTAAACTTAAATCTATTTTCAGGAACTCAGTCTCGTCTAACAAACCAAAGAGACCTGGAGTCGACTCAGATTCACATAAACAAATTTTCATTTATTCAACACTTTAGGTACCAAACTAAAATTTACAACAGTTGCAACACTTTAACTCTTCAACTGAACATTAACTCTTAATTGGAATTCTAACTCTTTATCTTTAATCTGAAAATGGATACTACCCCTGTTTGTGAGCAAGCCTGCCAGGCTGCTTCCCGTGTAGATTCCTCCATGTGGTTCTTTGCCTTCTCTGAAGATGCTCTTTCAGGGCACGCTTGCGATGACTGGGGACTCGAGTCGTCGCTGGAACAAAGGTTCAAACACGTCTCTCTATCCTAAACTTCTCACATTCTTCCAGAAAGTTCTCTGGCACCCAACCAATTATATCACCGGAAACTGATCACAATGTTCGATCACGGCCAATGGAGTTACTTGTAAACCGTTCTCAAGTTTCATGTAAGTTACATAGCCTCACCATATATAACAATGGCTCTGATGTGTCCAGCACAGTCCAAACACAGGCCAACACAGTAAGAAGTCTCACAGCACCAGGTTAAAGTCCAACAGGTTTATTTGGTAGCACGAGCTTTCGGAGCACTGCCCCTTCATCAGGTGACTCACCTGATGAAGGGACATCGCTCCAAAAGCTTGTGCTACCAAATAAACCTGTTGGACTTTAACCTGGTGTTGTGAGACTTCTTACTGTGCCATTCCAGTTCAATGCCGCCGTCGCCACATCTTGGTCAACACAGGAAGTGTCAGGTCACAGTTCACAGTCCAGGTCACGGCTCACTGTGGCCTTCTAACCTGCATCTGTGCTAAATTATAAATTGACCAAAGTTCCCAATAGGCTTCACTTTCATTTTCACAATTGCACTTATAGCTAATATTGCCATTGTTTGTTGCTGTTGTCGTTGTTGTATTCGGCCTCCAGCCACAAGGTGGAGAGGTTTAGGGAGAGAATTCCTGAGCTTCATGCTGAGATGGCTGGAGTCTGACACCAATGATGAAATGTTCAAGATTGAGGGTGCAAAAGTGGGCTAGAACTGGAGCAGAGCAGAGATTTCAGAGGGCAGTTGGGCAGTCTGATGGACCAGCACAATCCAACTCGACTTACCCATCGATTCCCTCTTCCTTCATGCGCAGAAGTATCCTGCCTTAATTTGATGTGCCTCCCTGATAGGTCAAAGTTCAGAACCCACCATTGTGGGTCATGGTGAACATCAGTGACAATGTTCACAGTCAATAAAAGCACCAGAACACCCTAAGACACAATGTGGAAGAGTTAGATAATGCGTCAGGAGCAGTGGGCCCTTGTGTGTGGAAAAGACATATTTAACTGAGAGATTCACATGTCCCAGTCGGTTAGAAATAATTAAGAGATGAGTAATTAAGTCTTTGTCAGTCATTTTGAGGAGTCAGTTAAAAGAATTATTGAATTCTGTGCCCATCATGCTGAATGATGTTACGGTTGGGGAATGGATTGGTTGTTCATCCTATGAAAGTAGCAATGTGGGAAGAAGTGCAAAGTTTCTTTTTAATGTGTTGGCCTTTGCGTTTTATTTTAAACCACTTGAACACTGAGTTATCAAGAAGGCTCAGAGTGTTGCAAGGCCAGTTGGTTACTCATTCCGGCAGAGTTCACTTTCCAAAAGCTCCCATTTGGCTGTGCTTGAGGGTTCATTGTAATCGAGAAAATTAAAGGAATAAGTTTGTTACAGATTGCAGTCATGATGAAGTTCCAAAGTTCCACCATATTTTACTGCAATAAGGGCGCTAAACAAATGCAGTTTGCCATTGCTTCATCACTGCTTACAAACACATTCTTGCTGACACCTGGTTATCTGGGCGGAATTTTTCTGTCCCGCCCACCAATCGTAGTGAGCGGGACACGGACCATGCATAGGTCCATTGACCTCAGGCGGAATTTTCCAGACTTGGGGCCAGAGCGGCCGGTAAATCCCGTTGTCTGGCTCAGGATCTAACTGGTTCTAACTGGTGGCTGAATTGGCAGATTGTCAGATATTGGTGGTGATGGGGCATCTCTCTAATTCCTCATTCAACTAAAATGCAAAAATCAAAAATTACTGAAGATATGGAATGTTTATTAATGCTCAGGTTATAACATTAGAATCCGCAGGTGAGGTTTTCCAGCCCTTCTGATCTTCTGGTCCCGCCATAGGTGACCACCCCTCTCGGCGGGTTCCCCAGTCGCAGGACTACACAAAACACCTCAGACTTTGGCGGGGGTGGCCAGCCAGCGACGCCCATGTCTCACGACTGAATACAAAAAAAAGTTCCTTCCCTAAAGGATTTCCAGCAAACTGACCTGGACATGAAAAACAAAGGCAAACATGTTACTTGTTCTTAAAGGTGCCAGGAATGATATTGGGAGGATATCAGATGGATAAGTACCCATCTGCTTTATTTTTTATTTGCGAGTGCTGCTGAGTCAGGTAAGGTGCAGGTACAAAGTGTTGGCAGTGGCAACCCAGACCGATAGATTGGAAGTTAATCCCAGGCTAATATTTCTCTTCTACTATATTGTGCTGTCAAGCCAGCTATGGTGCCAGTCGCCTGGGAAACGTGGAGAACACAATGTACTTTGTAAAATGCCTCGCAGTAAATGCTGGAAATGGTCTGTTGGCTTTGGAGGGTAAGGAGCTCAAATTACACTCCCAATCATCAATAATTCAAGTGCCAAACTTTTAACATTCCAGCTACACATGGATTGATGTTTAGTAGCTCTTGCCTAGCTCCAGGTGTGCTGGTGAAAGGTTACACTTCATAGAAAAAGTGATGAATACCCACTCGGCATTAGGATTTCCCAACAAGATTAATTTTTGGAATTGAGCTGGAGGGGCAGCACCTTCCACTTCACAATTTTTAACTTCATTACAAAACATATCGCAATGTGTTCAATAACTTTTTTCCATTATTATTGTACTTGTAATTAAGTCATTTTAATTTAATTAGTTGAGGTACGGGGGTGGCACGGTGGCACAGTGGTTAGCACTGCTGCCTCACAGCACCAGGGACCCGGGTTCAATTTCCGGCTTGGGTCACTGTCTATGTGGAGTCTGCACGTTCTCCCCGTATCTGCGTGGGTTTCCTCCGGGTGCTCCAGCTTCCTCCCACAGACCGAAAGACGAGCTGGTTAGGTGCATTGGCCAAGCTAAATTCTCCCTAAGTGTACCTGAACAGGTGCCGGAGTGTGGTGACTAGGGGATTTTCACAGTAACTACATTGCAGTGTTAATGTAAGCCTACTTATGACTAATAAATAAAACTTATAAAAAGAAAGATCAGCCATCATCTGAGGGATTGGGGGAAGCAGGATTACAGATAGAACACTCCTGCCCTTATATATGTACGTTGGGGCAGGCAGTGGCGCAGTGGAATTATCACTGGACTAATAATCCAGAGACCCAAAGCAAAATCTGGGTTCAAATCCCGCCACGACAGAAATGGTTGTTATACAAACCTGTCTTTTAACCTCTAGCGAATAATGACACAAAGTTGACTTTAAATACTTGAACACAATTTCCTTTATTCTGTGGCTACTTAAGCAACAATAAATACCTGCAATTCATAAACCAAATACTCACTATCTGCTCCTTTACTTAATTTAAGGTTGATCCCCACTTGCAATTAACACCTGGCTAGGGTTTCGCCACATGGAATCAGTCCTTTGTTCTGTTCTTCTTCCAGACGTCGTCTCTCCTTGTGAATTTGGTCCCCGGGTTCTTCGCACTGCCTTTCTGAACAAGTTCTTTGTATTAGCAGAGTTAAACACTAAAAGTTCCTTGGTAGCCAGCGAATGAATTGATCAGAAACTCCAATTGCATCGTTTGATTAGGTCAATGAAATTGAGTCAGAGTGGTGGTATTGGTCACTCCAGACCCCACTCTATGCCCTTAAGTGCATATTGTTTACCTTTCAATCCCCAGATAAGCAACACTGGCTCCTCCCTGCCAAGGACAAGCTGTTACAACTGACCCTTATGTCCTTTGACAAGTTACAGGCCCAGGTGGCCACAAGAAATCCCAGCATAGTGAAAAAACAACTTCAATCAAAAATCAGGTTTGTTTGCTTGAAGATTTTTCAGCATATTAAAAATTAACTCTCTGCCGACCATTCAAGCCACATCGTGAAATTTGAATTCAATAAAAATCTGCAATTAAAAGTCTAATGATGACCATTGTCGTAAAAACCCATCTGGTTCACTAATGACCTTTGGGAAGGAAATTTGCTATCCTTACCTGGTCTGGCCAACATGTGGCACAGTGGCACAGTGGCACAGTGGTTAGCACTGCTGCCCCACAGCGCCAGTGACCCGGGTTCAATTCTGGCCTCGGGTGACTGTCTGTACGGAGTCTGCACTTTCTCCCCGTGTCTGCGTGGGTTTCCTCCGGGTGCTCTGGTTTCCTCTCATAGTCCAAAGATGTGCAGGTTAGGTAGATTGGCCATGATAAATTGCCCCTCAATGTTCCAAGATGTGTAGTTAGGTGGATTGGCCATGGTAAATGTGCGGGGCTACAGACTTGATTTATTATTGTCACATGTATTAATATACAGTGAAAAGTATTGTTTCTTGTGCGCTATACAGACAAAGCATACTGTTCATAGAGAAGGAAACAAGAGAGTGTAGAATGTAGTGTTACAGTCATAGCTAGGGTGTAGAGAAAGATCAACTTAATGCAAGGTAAGTCCATTCAAAAGTCTGATGGCAGCAGTGAAGAAGCTGTTCTTGAGTCGGTTTGTACGTGTCCTCAGACATTTGTATCTTTATCC
This sequence comes from Mustelus asterias, assembly GCF_964213995.1. Classification (NCBI taxonomy): domain Eukaryota; kingdom Metazoa; phylum Chordata; class Chondrichthyes; order Carcharhiniformes; family Triakidae; genus Mustelus; species Mustelus asterias. Next base: position 10,178,919 of record NC_135824.1, read on the forward strand.
CGACAGAAGAAGGTGGAAGAGAGAATGTCCGGGGTGGGTGGGGTCCTTAATTATGCTGGCTGCTTTGCTGAGGCAGTGGGAAGTGTAGACAGAATCTGCACAGTGTAGACAGGGGTAGGGCAGGGAAGCTATTCTGTCAGAGAGTCAGTGTAGACTCGATGGACTGAATGGCCTCTTCTGCGCTGTAGGGATTCTATGATGTGGTTGACTCTCCAATGCCCTCTGAAATAGAGGGCAGATAAGGATGAGTAATGAGCCCAGCCAGCGACACTCATGACCTGTAAAATGAATTTTTAAAAATGTTCTTCAATCAGTAGTTCAGTGTCTTGTTGGACTTTCAGTCGCCCATCTCCTCAATAAAACACTAATGCTTACTGTGCAATTCATGCTCAATTTGGAGAATTTTCCAGCTCAGCGTAGCTTGCGACTGCTACCGCAACGGTATAAACCCCAAACTTGGAACTAGGTCAATGTGGTTTGTGGCAGTAAGCAAACCAATTAGTTTTTAGACAGCAGCATTTACTAGTGACTGAGCACCTCCTCATTCTGCCTCGCAGCCATGGATTTTGCAGGGATGTCAGCAAACTTGAATTTTATAGGCTTGGAGAGGTATGGGAGGCATGAAGAGATAACATAGAAATATAGAAACTAGAAACAGAAGCTGGCCATTCAGCCCTTTGATCCTGTTCCGCCATTCATTATGACCATGACTGATCATCAAATTCAATATCCTGATCCCCCCACCTCCGTCTCCCCGCCCCCTCCCCGCCTCCCACCCCCCTCCCCCACCTCCCACCTCCCTCCCCCCAACTCCCCATATCCCTTGATCCCTTTAGCCACAAGAGCTATATCTAATTTCTTCTTAAAATCACACTACATTCTGTGGTGAATTCCACACATTCACCACCCTCTGGCTGAAGAAATGTCTCCACATCTCAGTCCTAAAGGGTTTACCCCTTTTCCTCTATGACCCCTAGTTCTGTTCCCCACCATCGTGAATGTTCTTTCTGACTCTGCCCTGTCCAATCCTGTTAGAATTTTATAAGTTTCTGTGAGATCCCCTCTCACTCTTCTGAACTCCAATGAATATAATCCTAACCGACTTAGTCTCTCCTCATATGACAGACCTGCCATCCCAGGAATCAGCCTGGTAAACCTTCGCTGCACTCCCTCTATAGCAAGGACGTCCTTCCTCAGATAAGGACACCAAAACTGCACACAATACTCTAGGTGTGGCCTGAACAACGCCCTATACAATTGCAGTAAAACATCCCTATTCCTACACCCAAATCCTCTCGCTATGAAGATCACAGTACCATTTGCCTATTTACCATGACGGGGTGAGAAATTTCATTTCAACCACTCAGAAATGTCTCCAAGCCAGTGAATGAACACTTGGGCTTGGGTGAGTTAAAGGGCTGAGTGTTTATGTTCTAATTGGACTTGGTAACCTGTTATCCAGATGCATTATGCGTATGCAAACATGGTTAAACAGAGTTGTTTCACAGATCAGCCAACTCATTGAAAGGCAGAAAGGGCTTGAGGAGTTGGGTTGCCTACCTTTGTTCCTCTGTTCATATGTTCCTTAAAGGTTTAATTGTTCTGGTTTTGATTGGTTAGTCTTGTAAATTTGCATCATTGCTTAAACCTTTGATTGGAGCTACGGAGCTAAGAAATCTGGGAATGTTGCAGAAAGTATCTGGGGTTTCCTGCAAACACCATGGGTGGTCACTTTGTTGAGGCATTGAAGACCCACATTGTCTCGTTTTGAGAAAGGCCGTTGAACTAGAAGCCAAACAGGCAGTGGTGAGGCCAATGACAGGCCTTCTCCTAGAATCTACCCTAGGCCTACCCCAGTCCAACGCCGGCATCATCATTAATACCAGCAGCAGTGGGATGAGGCTCTTACGTAGTCATTAAGTAGCTACTTAAGGGCCTCAATAGGTGATGAGGCGGGAAGGTCGACCATGGGCCTTCCCAAATGGAACTTGATTCTGGCAGCGGTAGGAAGCCACTAGACCTCTGGTATGCCACCATCCTGCCTAATTACATGCCCTCCCACCTCAAAGCTTGCCATCAGAGAGAGCAGAAAGATGTGCATATAAATCCTGTAAGTCCTGAGGTGTTTTGAAGTACTTTAAATAAAGATTTAGAACTAGAGTCATCACTTCATAGTTCTGAGGTAATTCAATCATCTAAGGTAAACAGAAACCCAGTGTATACTTAGATTTGCTGGGAAGGCCTAGAAATCATAGCCGAAAGTAAAATACTTAGCATGGTTAACACTAGGGATTTAGCTGTGTTTAATACATGGTGGAATGCAACAATTCTGAGCTGCTGGGACCATGGAAATGTCATATCACTAAAATATAACATAGAGTTTAATGTTTGAGATTCTGGAGTTTTACATGTTGAGGAGAGGACAACTTTACTTTCCTGTGAAGATTGGGTTATATATGGATTGTGGGCAGGTGGAAATTTTGTTTTATTCATTTGTTGGTCATGGGCGTCACTGGCTGGCCAGCATTTATTGCCCATCCCTAGTTGCCAGAGGGCAGTTGAGAGTCAACCACATTGTTGTGACTCTGGGGTCACATGTAGGTCAGACCAGGTAAGGACAGCAGATTTCCTTCCCTAAAGGGCATTAGTGAACCAGGTGGGGTTTTCCCGACAATCGACAATGGTTTCATGGTCATCAGTAGATTCTTAATTCCAGATTTTTAAAAAATTAATTCAAATTCCACCATCTGCCGTGGCGGGATTCAAACCCAGGTCCCCAGAACATTAGCCGAGTTTCTGGATTAATAGTCTGGCGATATCACTAGGTCATCACCTCCCCTATGTGGGCTGGACAAAGCCCTTTGCTTGTTACACCTTTTCTTTCATTCCATAGGAACTCAGGACTTTAGAGCAGGAGTAGGCCATTCAGCCCTTCGGGCCTGTTCCGCCATTCGATAAGATCATGGTTAATCCAATTGTGGTCTTAACTCCACTCTCCTGTCTGCCCCTCTCGACATGTGTGTCTGTCAAAAACCTATCTAACCCAGCCTTGAACAAATTCAATGACCCAGCCTCCACTGTTTTGTGAGGGAGAGAATTCCACAGACTAAAGAGTGTGTGAGAAAGCAAATTCTTCTCACCTGTTTTATAAGGGAGGCCTCTTATTTTTAAACGGTGCTGTCTAGTTTTAGTCTCCCTCAAAAGAGGAAACATCTTCCTGGTATCCATACCATCAAGTTCCCTCAGGATCTTATTTGTTTCAATAAGGGCGGCATGGTAGTGCAGTGGTTAGCACTGCTGCCTCACAGCGCCAGCGACCCGGGTTCAATTCCCAGCTTGGGACACTTACTGTGTGGAGTCTGCACGTTCTTCCCGTGTCCGCGTGGGTTTCCTCCGGGTGCTCCGGTTTCCTCCCACAGTCCAAAGATGTGCGGTTTAGGTGGATTGTCCATCCTAAATTGCCTCTTGGTGTCAGGGAGACTAGCTAGGGTAAATGATTAGTGTTATGGGGGATAGGACCTGGGTGAGATTGTGGTCAGTGCAGACCCGATGGGCTGAATGGCCTTCTTCTGCACTGTATGATTCTATTATTCTATGAAGACACTCAGGGCGCGATTTTATCAAAACTTGGGCGCGAAATCGCGGTAAAGTCGGGCGTCAGGCCTAAAACGCGATCAGCACCAGAATCTTTGCAAATCGCGCCTTTACCGACAGCCAATTTTGGCGCGGTTCCGATGCACGCCCGAATCGACCGACGCGACAATTTAAATGCATTTGCATGCATTTAAATTGACTTAATGAAACTCCCGCCCAACCCTACCGCCAATTTCCACTCTACCACCGTGCGGCCCAATTCGCATCCGCGCATTAAGTGACCTGCTGTATAAAAGTCCGACTTGGACTTTTATTCAGCAGGGGAATCGCTGAGGCCCACCCTTCGCGGACCCCCCCCCTCGCTAACCACCCCGGCAGACCCCCACCCCCCCCCCCCCACACCAGGATCGGACCCCTTTGGGAGGCAGGCGCCCCCGGCAGAGCACACCCCTAACCAACGTCGATCATGGTCTCCCTCCACCATCCTTCCCGCTCACCTTTAGTCCTTCAACAGCCTGCAGCACGTTGCTCGAAACTGACTTCGAGCCACGGCTGAAGGGCCCGGGCTTCACACAGGTCCGCTGGCGTCTGCCAGAGGAGGGGGGAGGGGCGGGCCCAGTTGGAACTCTGGTGGGGGGGGTGATGAGGAGGGGGGATGAGGAGAGGGGCGAGCCCACATCGCCCTCTTGGGGGGGTGGGAGGAGGGGAGGGGGTGTGACTTATCATCCCTTGGGAGGGGGCGGGAGAGGGGGTGTGAATTATCGTCCCCTGGGCGGGGGGAGAGAGGGGGTGTGATGTATCATCGCATGGGGGGGGGGTGGTGGTGGAGAGGGGGTGTGACTCTCACCCTGTGGTCGGGTGGTTCCGCTGTGTCTGCAGCCAGAGGATGAGAGTCACACCCCCTCTCCCCCGCCCCCACCCCCGGATGGGATGATACATTACACCCCCCCCCCCCGATCAGAGGATGAACGGCAGAGAGGCTCTCTCCGCTCTCTGCTTTTCTTTTCGCGCCCGGGCACATTCTGTCAGGTTTTTTCCAAACTGTGCATGCACAGTTCAGAGCTCCTATCGTTCCGGTGGCGCTAAGCCCCGCCCACTGGACCGGCGCCGGAAAAAAGCGTATGGGCCCGCTGGAGCGCGGCCTCCGGGCTCGGATCTATTTGGCGCCCGTACCCGGCACTTAGTCTCGGAATGGTAAAATCGGGCCCAGAGAGTCAGTGCGGACTCGATGGGCCTAATGGTCTCCTTCTGCACTGTAGGGATTCTATGAACATTCCCATTGCAACAAACACCAACATACCATTCATCTTTCGAACCGCTTGCTGTATCTGCATACTAACGTCTTGTGATTCATGCACCAGGACACCCAGATCCCTCTGTAACACTGGGTTCTGCAATCTTTCTCCACTTAAACAGCAGACTGTTTTTCTATTCTTCCGGCCAAAGTGGCCTCCTTCTGCACTTCAGTGGTCCCATGAACATATATGTCTTTAATCTCCATGTGTTTCCTACTGGGTTTCCTCACAGTGGTGCCTTAGAGACGAATCTTTAATTCCTGGGACTCCAGGCCATTCCTGGAGGGTTGGCCACCCTTTCCCAGGATATGAGTTGCCTTTTCTATTTCCGATGCTGATTATCTTGCTGTGTTTCAGATTCCAGGTGATCATATTTATTATTTGAAATTTGAAGATGTAATGAAGTACATTTCGTTAAAGGGAAAAACACAATGCGTTTAAAAGGCTGTGCGACCTGTACTCTGGAACACCGAGATATACGGCTGTTTAGAGGTTGTTAAAGGACAGCGCCACCTTAATTATAATCAGGTCCTAGCCAAACACAGATTAAACACCGTTGTCAATTAGATACCTCCCAGTCACCTTGGAAAAATGGGTAGGCAGTGCACTTTCACAATTTCTAATAAAACTTAAACAGGAGTTTGCATCTGTTTAAAGCAGCCATCCATGTGATTAGCCAGCAATGTGTGCAGCGAGCAAGTTTGGGGTTAAATATAAATTAAAACTATGCGCAGTGAATTTGCAATCCTACTTGAAGGATGATGCACTGAAAGCAGCTAGTATATAACAGCGTTTCATATACTCGCTGAGGGATCAACAACTTTAATAACAAGAGCAAAAAGAGGCCAAAAAGACAATATCATGGAATTCCTACAGTGCCGAAGGAGACCATTCGGCCCATCAAGCCTGCTCCAACAACAATCCCACCCAGGCCCTATTCCCATAACCCCACATATTTACCCTACTAATCCCCTGGCAGTAAGGGGCAATTTATCATGACCAATCAACCTAACCAGCACACCTTTGGATTGTGGGAGAAAACCCATGCAGACATGGGGAGAACGTACAGAGTCCACACAGGCAGGAATTGAGTTTAAGTATTAGTAGGCTTACATTAACACTGCAGTGAAGTTACTGTGAAAATCCCCTAATCGTCACACTCCGGCGCCTGTTTGGATTAACTGAGGGAGACTTTAGCATGGCCAATGCACCTAACCAGCACGTCTTTCGGACTGACCCAAGCCGGAATTGAACCCAGGTCCCTGGTACTGTGAGGCAGCAGTGCTAACCACTGTGCTACCTTGCCGCAATGCTGTTAATCCAATACCAATAATAGTGAGAAGCAGGACAGAGCTGTATTTCAACGCCATTTTAAAGGATCTTTGCAAAAATATTGTTAATTGAATGTACTTTGGTCCACATGCAATGTTAGTTAACGTTTAAATAGATTAAGCAGACCATTCAATTACAGACAAAATGGTTTGATCGAGGTCAGGAGATAAACGATTCCTTAATGAGCCGTAGATTAAAGATCCCTGACCAAACCTTCACCTCCAGCTAAACTGATGGAATGAACGCATTGTTTAATCCTCTGTATCCCTCTCTGTCCCTCTGTTATTGTAAGAACTCCATTTGGAATAAGTTTGCCCAGTTTCCAGTTAACTTCAGCAAGCCATAACCCAGAGAACTGAACTCCCCCAGATCCAGCTGTAAATGGCACGAGGTTGGAAATTTCATTCGGGAACCATCACCACTACCTCCATCATGACTGAGAGTTTTTATTTATTTACAGGATGTGGGCATCGCTGGCTGGGCCAGCGTTTACTGCCCATGACTAATTGCCATTGAGAAGGTGGCGATGAGCTACCTTCTCGAACCGCTGCAGTCCACGTGGTGTAGGTACACCCACAGTGCTGTTAGGGAGGAAGTTCCAGGATTTTGACCCAGCGACAGTGCAGGAACAGTGATATCGTTACAAATAGGAGAGGAGCAGCGTGGCCATTAACAGCATCAGAGTGTGAGAGGAGCAGCGGGGGACCCACAGGCCAGCATCACCCTCATGAGGCTGCCACTGGACTTCCTGAATACCAGGGAGCGAGGTCCTGTAGGAGGGAGAAAAAAAGACTGTATGAGTATATACTCTTTTATGTCATGGCACAGTGGAGCCTAATCTCCTATGGATCCCGTTGCCCTGAATCAAAGTCTCGATCCATCAAGCTCATGTGGTAGCTCATGTGTAACATGCGTCCTCCTGCCCTCAATCTCTGACAGGAAATGAAGCAAGCAGTCGAGGCTTTTTCAAGGACGTCAAAGGCCTTTTGCTAAAAGGACCCTCCTTTACCAACTCCATAAAACTCCCCCTACAGAGGGTGAGGCAAGTTGATAGGGATGATGGGAGTTCAGTGTGACCTGCTGTGGGCAACACAAGAATACTGGTACATCCCAATGACCTCATAAAGGATGGGGTCCTTTATGAGTCCTTGGCAACAGTGCCTCTCCCATGACCACTGAGGTATGGTGGCGAAGGAGCGGCACGGTGGCACAGCGGTTAGCACACCTGCCTCACAGCGCCCGGGACCCGGGTTCGATTCCCAGCTTGGGTCATTCTCTGTGTGGAGTTTGTATGTTCTCCCCGTGTCTGCGTGGGTTTCCTTTGGGTGCTCCGGTTTCCTCCCACAGTCTGAGAGACATGCTAGTTAGGGTGGATTGGCCATGCTAAATTGCCCCTTAGTGTCAGGGGGACTAGCTAGGGTAAATGCATGGGGTTATGGGGACAAGGCCTGGATGGGATTGTGGTCAGTGCAGACACGATGGGCCGAATGGCCTCCTTCTGCACTGAATGATTCTATGATTCCATGATTATGACATTGAGTTTGTTTCCGCAGTTGAATGTGTTACACACCTCATGATCAGAATGCCTTGGAAGAGAGTTGGAAGCAGTTTGACCGTCTCTTTCTCCTCCTTTATTAGTATTGGAATTGTCTGTGAGGGAGTATCTCAAATTGATGAGAAGGAAGCAACAGAAATGGTGGGGGTGAAGCTATTTGTCCCAGAGGCTTGACATCCGTTAGATTACTAAAGGTGACCTGTAATTGATGTTTCAATGAGGTTGGATTGCTTCCAACTG